>NC_084578.2:17500-70000 GCF_033978685.3 Nerophis lumbriciformis | reverse complement strand
GGGTTAGGGTTAGGGTTAGGGTTAGGGTTAGGTTTGGGGGTAGGTTTTAGGTAAGGAGAAGGGAATGGTTAGGGTTAGGGAAGAGGGGGGGTGGGGGGTATGGGAAAAATAAAGAAGGGAAAAACGGGAATGTGCACTGTCCGTCACAATCCAACGGGCTCACACTCACACCTCATTTAGGCCCCCTGGATGTCTGGTGCCCAATTTGGAGATCCAAAGGAGCTCCGCCCGGTGGCGTTGGGCGAGGCTCCATTTGGGATCCGTCTCTACGACAGTCGCCCGGACGGAAGACCACCCGTGTCGGAGAAAATGCTGAACCAGGTGAGTGTTGGTATTTTTATGCCTAACGATGTTGTACTTGTGTTGGGCGAATCTCCTAGCTAAGGTATTGCCCGTCTCGCCCACGTACATATCGCCACATCGTTGGCACCGAATCACGTACACACAGTTTCGGGTGTGTCGGCCGCCACGGCACAACGGCTGGAAAACCTTGCGGTTGTGGGGGTTCACCAACCATGGTGAGTGGCGGACAAGGGTGTCCCTCCTAGTGGAGGGCGGGTCTCTCAATGAGCTGACCCTGGCCCTGACCAACAGATCATTCAAGTTGGGGTTCTTGCGGTAGGCCGGCACCACGTAGCGCCCCGGCAGCCTCCCGCTACTCTCCACAAAGGTCCGGAAGTGGTCTTTGACCTTCCTGGCGACCCGCACGGCCGAGGGAGAGTAGGTGGTGATGAGGGGGATCATGTCGGTCCCAGGGGGAGGCCCCTTCGGGTCCAAGAAGACCCTCAACTGCCGTCGGAGGAAGGACCTGGAATAGCCCCTCCCCTTCAGGGCAGAAAAGAGGGTCCTCGAGGCCGTCAGGAAGTCCTCCCTTCTGGTGCAGACACGATGAAACCTCAACAATTGGGATTTCACCAACCCCGCGAAGGTATGCTTGGGGTGGAAGCTGCTTTTGAAAAGGAGCGCGTGGGTGTCGGTCTCCTTGAAGAACACCCTGATGTCCAAGTGTTGCGTGTCGGCAAAGTCGGGACCCTTGAATGTCGTGGTGTCCAAAAAGTCGACCGATGTGTTGCTCGTGGTCGACTTGATGGTGATATTTTTATTGTGAGTGTTCAGCGTGTTTAAGAACACGCTGAACTCCTCACTGGAATGGGTCCAGACACCCCAGATGTCATCCAGGTACCGGAAGTAGTGGAGAGGACGTTTTGGGCAGGCGGCCAAGGCAGAGGTTAGGGTTAGGGTTAGGGTTAGGGTTAGGGTTAGGGTTAGGGTTAGGGTTAGGGTTAGGGTTAGGGTTAGGGTTAGGTTTGGGGGTAGGTTTTAGGTAAGGAGAAGGGAATGGTTAGGGTTAGGGAAGAGGGGGGGTGGGGGGTATGGGAAAAATAAAGAAGGGAAAAACGGGAATGTGCACTGTCCGTCACAATCCAACGGGCTCACACTCACACCTCATTTAGGCCCCCTGGATGTCTGGTGCCCAATTTGGAGATCCAAAGGAGCTCCGCCCGGTGGCGTTGGGCGAGGCTCCATTTGGGATCCGTCTCTACGACAGTCGCCCGGACGGAAGACCACCCGTGTCGGAGAAAATGCTGAACCAGGTGAGTGTTGGTATTTTTATGCCTAACGATGTTGTACTTGTGTTGGGCGAATCTCCTAGCTAAGGTATTGCCCGTCTCGCCCACGTACATATCGCCACATCGTTGGCACCGAATCACGTACACACAGTTTCGGGTGTGTCGGCCGCCACGGCACAACGGCTGGAAAACCTTGCGGTTGTGGGGGTTCACCAACCATGGTGAGTGGCGGACAAGGGTGTCCCTCCTAGTGGAGGGCGGGTCTCTCAATGAGCTGACCCTGGCCCTGACCAACAGATCATTCAAGTTGGGGTTCTTGCGGTAGGCCGGCACCACGTAGCGCCCCGGCAGCCTCCCGCTACTCTCCACAAAGGTCCGGAAGTGGTCTTTGACCTTCCTGGCGACCCGCACGGCCGAGGGAGAGTAGGTGGTGATGAGGGGGATCATGTCGGTCCCAGGGGGAGGCCCCTTCGGGTCCAAGAAGACCCTCAACTGCCGTCGGAGGAAGGACCTGGAATAGCCCCTCCCCTTCAGGGCAGAAAAGAGGGTCCTCGAGGCCGTCAGGAAGTCCTCCCTTCTGGTGCAGACACGATGAAACCTCAACAATTGGGATTTCACCAACCCCGCGAAGGTATGCTTGGGGTGGAAGCTGCTTTTGAAAAGGAGCGCGTGGGTGTCGGTCTCCTTGAAGAACACCCTGATGTCCAAGTGTTGCGTGTCGGCAAAGTCGGGACCCTTGAATGTCGTGGTGTCCAAAAAGTCGACCGATGTGTTGCTCGTGGTCGACTTGATGGTGATATTTTTATTGTGAGTGTTCAGCGTGTTTAAGAACACGCTGAACTCCTCACTGGAATGGGTCCAGACACCCCAGATGTCATCCAGGTACCGGAAGTAGTGGAGAGGACGTTTTGGGCAGGCGGCCAAGGCAGAGGTTAGGGTTAGGGTTAGGGTTAGGGTTAGGGTTAGGGTTAGGGTTAGGGTTAGGGTTAGGGTTAGGGTTAGGGTTAGGGTTAGGGTTAGGGTTAGGGTTAGGGTTAGGTTTGGGGGTAGGTTTTAGGTAAGGAGAAGGGAATGGTTAGGGTTAGGGAAGAGGGGGGGTGGGGGGTATGGGAAAAATAAAGAAGGGAAAAACGGGAATGTGCACTGTCCGTCACAATCCAACGGGCTCACACTCACACCTCATTTAGGCCCCCTGGATGTCTGGTGCCCAATTTGGAGATCCAAAGGAGCTCCGCCCGGTGGCGTTGGGCGAGGCTCCATTTGGGATCCGTCTCTACGACAGTCGCCCGGACGGAAGACCACCCGTGTCGGAGAAAATGCTGAACCAGGTGAGTGTTGGTATTTTTATGCCTAACGATGTTGTACTTGTGTTGGGCGAATCTCCTAGCTAAGGTATTGCCCGTCTCGCCCACGTACATATCGCCACATCGTTGGCACCGAATCACGTACACACAGTTTCGGGTGTGTCGGCCGCCACGGCACAACGGCTGGAAAACCTTGCGGTTGTGGGGGTTCACCAACCATGGTGAGTGGCGGACAAGGGTGTCCCTCCTAGTGGAGGGCGGGTCTCTCAATGAGCTGACCCTGGCCCTGACCAACAGATCATTCAAGTTGGGGTTCTTGCGGTAGGCCGGCACCACGTAGCGCCCCGGCAGCCTCCCGCTACTCTCCACAAAGGTCCGGAAGTGGTCTTTGACCTTCCTGGCGACCCGCACGGCCGAGGGAGAGTAGGTGGTGATGAGGGGGATCATGTCGGTCCCAGGGGGAGGCCCCTTCGGGTCCAAGAAGACCCTCAACTGCCGTCGGAGGAAGGACCTGGAATAGCCCCTCCCCTTCAGGGCAGAAAAGAGGGTCCTCGAGGCCGTCAGGAAGTCCTCCCTTCTGGTGCAGACACGATGAAACCTCAACAATTGGGATTTCACCAACCCCGCGAAGGTATGCTTGGGGTGGAAGCTGCTTTTGAAAAGGAGCGCGTGGGTGTCGGTCTCCTTGAAGAACACCCTGATGTCCAAGTGTTGCGTGTCGGCAAAGTCGGGACCCTTGAATGTCGTGGTGTCCAAAAAGTCGACCGATGTGTTGCTCGTGGTCGACTTGATGGTGATATTTTTATTGTGAGTGTTCAGCGTGTTTAAGAACACGCTGAACTCCTCACTGGAATGGGTCCAGACACCCCAGATGTCATCCAGGTACCGGAAGTAGTGGAGAGGACGTTTTGGGCAGGCGGCCAAGGCAGAGGTTAGGGTTAGGGTTAGGGTTAGGGTTAGGGTTAGGGTTAGGGTTAGGGTTAGGGTTAGGGTTAGGGTTAGGGTTAGGGTTAGGTTTGGGGGTAGGTTTTAGGTAAGGAGAAGGGAATGGTTAGGGTTAGGGAAGAGGGGGGGTGGGGGGTATGGGAAAAATAAAGAAGGGAAAAACGGGAATGTGCACTGTCCGTCACAATCCAACGGGCTCACACTCACACCTCATTTAGGCCCCCTGGATGTCTGGTGCCCAATTTGGAGATCCAAAGGAGCTCCGCCCGGTGGCGTTGGGCGAGGCTCCATTTGGGATCCGTCTCTACGACAGTCGCCCGGACGGAAGACCACCCGTGTCGGAGAAAATGCTGAACCAGGTGAGTGTTGGTATTTTTATGCCTAACGATGTTGTACTTGTGTTGGGCGAATCTCCTAGCTAAGGTATTGCCCGTCTCGCCCACGTACATATCGCCACATCGTTGGCACCGAATCACGTACACACAGTTTCGGGTGTGTCGGCCGCCACGGCACAACGGCTGGAAAACCTTGCGGTTGTGGGGGTTCACCAACCATGGTGAGTGGCGGACAAGGGTGTCCCTCCTAGTGGAGGGCGGGTCTCTCAATGAGCTGACCCTGGCCCTGACCAACAGATCATTCAAGTTGGGGTTCTTGCGGTAGGCCGGCACCACGTAGCGCCCCGGCAGCCTCCCGCTACTCTCCACAAAGGTCCGGAAGTGGTCTTTGACCTTCCTGGCGACCCGCACGGCCGAGGGAGAGTAGGTGGTGATGAGGGGGATCATGTCGGTCCCAGGGGGAGGCCCCTTCGGGTCCAAGAAGACCCTCAACTGCCGTCGGAGGAAGGACCTGGAATAGCCCCTCCCCTTCAGGGCAGAAAAGAGGGTCCTCGAGGCCGTCAGGAAGTCCTCCCTTCTGGTGCAGACACGATGAAACCTCAACAATTGGGATTTCACCAACCCCGCGAAGGTATGCTTGGGGTGGAAGCTGCTTTTGAAAAGGAGCGCGTGGGTGTCGGTCTCCTTGAAGAACACCCTGATGTCCAAGTGTTGCGTGTCGGCAAAGTCGGGACCCTTGAATGTCGTGGTGTCCAAAAAGTCGACCGATGTGTTGCTCGTGGTCGACTTGATGGTGATATTTTTATTGTGAGTGTTCAGCGTGTTTAAGAACACGCTGAACTCCTCACTGGAATGGGTCCAGACACCCCAGATGTCATCCAGGTACCGGAAGTAGTGGAGAGGACGTTTTGGGCAGGCGGCCAAGGCAGAGGTTAGGGTTAGGGTTAGGGTTAGGGTTAGGGTTAGGGTTAGGGTTAGGGTTAGGGTTAGGGTTAGGGTTAGGGTTAGGGTTAGGGTTAGGTTTGGGGGTAGGTTTTAGGTAAGGAGAAGGGAATGGTTAGGGTTAGGGAAGAGGGGGGGTGGGGGGTATGGGAAAAATAAAGAAGGGAAAAACGGGAATGTGCACTGTCCGTCACAATCCAACGGGCTCACACTCACACCTCATTTAGGCCCCCTGGATGTCTGGTGCCCAATTTGGAGATCCAAAGGAGCTCCGCCCGGTGGCGTTGGGCGAGGCTCCATTTGGGATCCGTCTCTACGACAGTCGCCCGGACGGAAGACCACCCGTGTCGGAGAAAATGCTGAACCAGGTGAGTGTTGGTATTTTTATGCCTAACGATGTTGTACTTGTGTTGGGCGAATCTCCTAGCTAAGGTATTGCCCGTCTCGCCCACGTACATATCGCCACATCGTTGGCACCGAATCACGTACACACAGTTTCGGGTGTGTCGGCCGCCACGGCACAACGGCTGGAAAACCTTGCGGTTGTGGGGGTTCACCAACCATGGTGAGTGGCGGACAAGGGTGTCCCTCCTAGTGGAGGGCGGGTCTCTCAATGAGCTGACCCTGGCCCTGACCAACAGATCATTCAAGTTGGGGTTCTTGCGGTAGGCCGGCACCACGTAGCGCCCCGGCAGCCTCCCGCTACTCTCCACAAAGGTCCGGAAGTGGTCTTTGACCTTCCTGGCGACCCGCACGGCCGAGGGAGAGTAGGTGGTGATGAGGGGGATCATGTCGGTCCCAGGGGGAGGCCCCTTCGGGTCCAAGAAGACCCTCAACTGCCGTCGGAGGAAGGACCTGGAATAGCCCCTCCCCTTCAGGGCAGAAAAGAGGGTCCTCGAGGCCGTCAGGAAGTCCTCCCTTCTGGTGCAGACACGATGAAACCTCAACAATTGGGATTTCACCAACCCCGCGAAGGTATGCTTGGGGTGGAAGCTGCTTTTGAAAAGGAGCGCGTGGGTGTCGGTCTCCTTGAAGAACACCCTGATGTCCAAGTGTTGCGTGTCGGCAAAGTCGGGACCCTTGAATGTCGTGGTGTCCAAAAAGTCGACCGATGTGTTGCTCGTGGTCGACTTGATGGTGATATTTTTATTGTGAGTGTTCAGCGTGTTTAAGAACACGCTGAACTCCTCACTGGAATGGGTCCAGACACCCCAGATGTCATCCAGGTACCGGAAGTAGTGGAGAGGACGTTTTGGGCAGGCGGCCAAGGCAGAGGTTAGGGTTAGGGTTAGGGTTAGGGTTAGGGTTAGGGTTAGGGTTAGGGTTAGGGGTTAGGGGTTAGGGTTAGGGTTAGGGTTAGGGTTAGGGTTAGGGTTAGGGGTTAGGGTTAGGGGTTAGGGTTAGGGTTAGGGTTAGGGTTAGGGTTAGGGTTAGGGTTAGGGGTTAGGGTTAGGGTTAGGGTTAGGGTTAGGGTTAGGGGTTAGGGTTAGGGTTAGGGTTAGGGTTAGGGGTTAGGGTTAGGGTTAGGGTTAGGGTTAGGGTTAGGGTTAGGTTTGGGGGTAGGTTTTATGTAAGGAGAAGGGAATGGTTAGGGTTAGGGAAGAGGGGGGGTGGGGGGTATGGGAAAAATAAAGAAGGGAAAAACGGGAATGTGCACTGTCCGTCACAATCCAACGGGCTCACACTCACACCTCATTTAGGCCCCCTGGATGTCTGGTGCCCAATTTGGAGATCCAAAGGAGCTCCGCCCGGTGGCGTTGGGCGAGGCTCCATTTGGGATCCGTCTCTACGACAGTCGCCCGGACGGAAGACCACCCGTGTCGGAGAAAATGCTGAACCAGGTGAGTGTTGGTATTTTTATGCCTAACGATGTTGTACTTGTGTTGGGCGAATCTCCTAGCTAAGGTATTGCCCGTCTCGCCCACGTACATATCGCCACATCGTTGGCACCGAATCACGTACACACAGTTTCGGGTGTGTCGGCCGCCACGGCACAACGGCTGGAAAACCTTGCGGTTGTGGGGGTTCACCAACCATGGTGAGTGGCGGACAAGGGTGTCCCTCCTAGTGGAGGGCGGGTCTCTCAATGAGCTGACCCTGGCCCTGACCAACAGATCATTCAAGTTGGGGTTCTTGCGGTAGGCCGGCACCACGTAGCGCCCCGGCAGCCTCCCGCTACTCTCCACAAAGGTCCGGAAGTGGTCTTTGACCTTCCTGGCGACCCGCACGGCCGAGGGAGAGTAGGTGGTGATGAGGGGGATCATGTCGGTCCCAGGGGGAGGCCCCTTCGGGTCCAAGAAGACCCTCAACTGCCGTCGGAGGAAGGACCTGGAATAGCCCCTCCCCTTCAGGGCAGAAAAGAGGGTCCTCGAGGCCGTCAGGAAGTCCTCCCTTCTGGTGCAGACACGATGAAACCTCAACAATTGGGATTTCACCAACCCCGCGAAGGTATGCTTGGGGTGGAAGCTGCTTTTGAAAAGGAGCGCGTGGGTGTCGGTCTCCTTGAAGAACACCCTGATGTCCAAGTGTTGCGTGTCGGCAAAGTCGGGACCCTTGAATGTCGTGGTGTCCAAAAAGTCGACCGATGTGTTGCTCGTGGTCGACTTGATGGTGATATTTTTATTGTGAGTGTTCAGCGTGTTTAAGAACACGCTGAACTCCTCACTGGAATGGGTCCAGACACCCCAGATGTCATCCAGGTACCGGAAGTAGTGGAGAGGACGTTTTGGGCAGGCGGCCAAGGCAGAGGTTAGGGTTAGGGTTAGGGTTAGGGTTAGGGTTAGGGTTAGGGTTAGGGTTAGGGTTAGGGTTAGGTTTGGGGGTAGGTTTTAGGTAAGGAGAAGGGAATGGTTAGGGTTAGGGAAGAGGGGGGGTGGGGGGTATGGGAAAAATAAAGAAGGGAAAAACGGGAATGTGCACTGTCCGTCACAATCCAACGGGCTCACACTCACACCTCATTTAGGCCCCCTGGATGTCTGGTGCCCAATTTGGAGATCCAAAGGAGCTCCGCCCGGTGGCGTTGGGCGAGGCTCCATTTGGGATCCGTCTCTACGACAGTCGCCCGGACGGAAGACCACCCGTGTCGGAGAAAATGCTGAACCAGGTGAGTGTTGGTATTTTTATGCCTAACGATGTTGTACTTGTGTTGGGCGAATCTCCTAGCTAAGGTATTGCCCGTCTCGCCCACGTACATATCGCCACATCGTTGGCACCGAATCACGTACACACAGTTTCGGGTGTGTCGGCCGCCACGGCACAACGGCTGGAAAACCTTGCGGTTGTGGGGGTTCACCAACCATGGTGAGTGGCGGACAAGGGTGTCCCTCCTAGTGGAGGGCGGGTCTCTCAATGAGCTGACCCTGGCCCTGACCAACAGATCATTCAAGTTGGGGTTCTTGCGGTAGGCCGGCACCACGTAGCGCCCCGGCAGCCTCCCGCTACTCTCCACAAAGGTCCGGAAGTGGTCTTTGACCTTCCTGGCGACCCGCACGGCCGAGGGAGAGTAGGTGGTGATGAGGGGGATCATGTCGGTCCCAGGGGGAGGCCCCTTCGGGTCCAAGAAGACCCTCAACTGCCGTCGGAGGAAGGACCTGGAATAGCCCCTCCCCTTCAGGGCAGAAAAGAGGGTCCTCGAGGCCGTCAGGAAGTCCTCCCTTCTGGTGCAGACACGATGAAACCTCAACAATTGGGATTTCACCAACCCCGCGAAGGTATGCTTGGGGTGGAAGCTGCTTTTGAAAAGGAGCGCGTGGGTGTCGGTCTCCTTGAAGAACACCCTGATGTCCAAGTGTTGCGTGTCGGCAAAGTCGGGACCCTTGAATGTCGTGGTGTCCAAAAAGTCGACCGATGTGTTGCTCGTGGTCGACTTGATGGTGATATTTTTATTGTGAGTGTTCAGCGTGTTTAAGAACACGCTGAACTCCTCACTGGAATGGGTCCAGACACCCCAGATGTCATCCAGGTACCGGAAGTAGTGGAGAGGACGTTTTGGGCAGGCGGCCAAGGCAGAGGTTAGGGTTAGGGTTAGGGTTAGGGTTAGGGTTAGGGTTAGGGTTAGGGTTAGGGTTAGGGTTAGGGTTAGGGTTAGGGTTAGGGTTAGGTTTGGGGGTAGGTTTTAGGTAAGGAGAAGGGAATGGTTAGGGTTAGGGAAGAGGGGGGGTGGGGGGTATGGGAAAAATAAAGAAGGGAAAAACGGGAATGTGCACTGTCCGTCACAATCCAACGGGCTCACACTCACACCTCATTTAGGCCCCCTGGATGTCTGGTGCCCAATTTGGAGATCCAAAGGAGCTCCGCCCGGTGGCGTTGGGCGAGGCTCCATTTGGGATCCGTCTCTACGACAGTCGCCCGGACGGAAGACCACCCGTGTCGGAGAAAATGCTGAACCAGGTGAGTGTTGGTATTTTTATGCCTAACGATGTTGTACTTGTGTTGGGCGAATCTCCTAGCTAAGGTATTGCCCGTCTCGCCCACGTACATATCGCCACATCGTTGGCACCGAATCACGTACACACAGTTTCGGGTGTGTCGGCCGCCACGGCACAACGGCTGGAAAACCTTGCGGTTGTGGGGGTTCACCAACCATGGTGAGTGGCGGACAAGGGTGTCCCTCCTAGTGGAGGGCGGGTCTCTCAATGAGCTGACCCTGGCCCTGACCAACAGATCATTCAAGTTGGGGTTCTTGCGGTAGGCCGGCACCACGTAGCGCCCCGGCAGCCTCCCGCTACTCTCCACAAAGGTCCGGAAGTGGTCTTTGACCTTCCTGGCGACCCGCACGGCCGAGGGAGAGTAGGTGGTGATGAGGGGGATCATGTCGGTCCCAGGGGGAGGCCCCTTCGGGTCCAAGAAGACCCTCAACTGCCGTCGGAGGAAGGACCTGGAATAGCCCCTCCCCTTCAGGGCAGAAAAGAGGGTCCTCGAGGCCGTCAGGAAGTCCTCCCTTCTGGTGCAGACACGATGAAACCTCAACAATTGGGATTTCACCAACCCCGCGAAGGTATGCTTGGGGTGGAAGCTGCTTTTGAAAAGGAGCGCGTGGGTGTCGGTCTCCTTGAAGAACACCCTGATGTCCAAGTGTTGCGTGTCGGCAAAGTCGGGACCCTTGAATGTCGTGGTGTCCAAAAAGTCGACCGATGTGTTGCTCGTGGTCGACTTGATGGTGATATTTTTATTGTGAGTGTTCAGCGTGTTTAAGAACACGCTGAACTCCTCACTGGAATGGGTCCAGACACCCCAGATGTCATCCAGGTACCGGAAGTAGTGGAGAGGACGTTTTGGGCAGGCGGCCAAGGCAGAGGTTAGGGTTAGGGTTAGGGTTAGGGTTAGGGTTAGGGTTAGGGTTAGGGTTAGGGGTTAGGGGTTAGGGTTAGGGTTAGGGTTAGGGTTAGGGTTAGGGTTAGGGGTTAGGGTTAGGGGTTAGGGTTAGGGTTAGGGTTAGGGTTAGGGTTAGGGTTAGGGTTAGGGGTTAGGGTTAGGGTTAGGGTTAGGGTTAGGGTTAGGGGTTAGGGTTAGGGTTAGGGTTAGGGTTAGGGGTTAGGGTTAGGGTTAGGGTTAGGGTTAGGGTTAGGGTTAGGTTTGGGGGTAGGTTTTATGTAAGGAGAAGGGAATGGTTAGGGTTAGGGAAGAGGGGGGGTGGGGGGTATGGGAAAAATAAAGAAGGGAAAAACGGGAATGTGCACTGTCCGTCACAATCCAACGGGCTCACACTCACACCTCATTTAGGCCCCCTGGATGTCTGGTGCCCAATTTGGAGATCCAAAGGAGCTCCGCCCGGTGGCGTTGGGCGAGGCTCCATTTGGGATCCGTCTCTACGACAGTCGCCCGGACGGAAGACCACCCGTGTCGGAGAAAATGCTGAACCAGGTGAGTGTTGGTATTTTTATGCCTAACGATGTTGTACTTGTGTTGGGCGAATCTCCTAGCTAAGGTATTGCCCGTCTCGCCCACGTACATATCGCCACATCGTTGGCACCGAATCACGTACACACAGTTTCGGGTGTGTCGGCCGCCACGGCACAACGGCTGGAAAACCTTGCGGTTGTGGGGGTTCACCAACCATGGTGAGTGGCGGACAAGGGTGTCCCTCCTAGTGGAGGGCGGGTCTCTCAATGAGCTGACCCTGGCCCTGACCAACAGATCATTCAAGTTGGGGTTCTTGCGGTAGGCCGGCACCACGTAGCGCCCCGGCAGCCTCCCGCTACTCTCCACAAAGGTCCGGAAGTGGTCTTTGACCTTCCTGGCGACCCGCACGGCCGAGGGAGAGTAGGTGGTGATGAGGGGGATCATGTCGGTCCCAGGGGGAGGCCCCTTCGGGTCCAAGAAGACCCTCAACTGCCGTCGGAGGAAGGACCTGGAATAGCCCCTCCCCTTCAGGGCAGAAAAGAGGGTCCTCGAGGCCGTCAGGAAGTCCTCCCTTCTGGTGCAGACACGATGAAACCTCAACAATTGGGATTTCACCAACCCCGCGAAGGTATGCTTGGGGTGGAAGCTGCTTTTGAAAAGGAGCGCGTGGGTGTCGGTCTCCTTGAAGAACACCCTGATGTCCAAGTGTTGCGTGTCGGCAAAGTCGGGACCCTTGAATGTCGTGGTGTCCAAAAAGTCGACCGATGTGTTGCTCGTGGTCGACTTGATGGTGATATTTTTATTGTGAGTGTTCAGCGTGTTTAAGAACACGCTGAACTCCTCACTGGAATGGGTCCAGACACCCCAGATGTCATCCAGGTACCGGAAGTAGTGGAGAGGACGTTTTGGGCAGGCGGCCAAGGCAGAGGTTAGGGTTAGGGTTAGGGTTAGGGTTAGGGTTAGGGTTAGGGTTAGGGTTAGGGTTAGGGTTAGGTTTGGGGGTAGGTTTTAGGTAAGGAGAAGGGAATGGTTAGGGTTAGGGAAGAGGGGGGGTGGGGGGTATGGGAAAAATAAAGAAGGGAAAAACGGGAATGTGCACTGTCCGTCACAATCCAACGGGCTCACACTCACACCTCATTTAGGCCCCCTGGATGTCTGGTGCCCAATTTGGAGATCCAAAGGAGCTCCGCCCGGTGGCGTTGGGCGAGGCTCCATTTGGGATCCGTCTCTACGACAGTCGCCCGGACGGAAGACCACCCGTGTCGGAGAAAATGCTGAACCAGGTGAGTGTTGGTATTTTTATGCCTAACGATGTTGTACTTGTGTTGGGCGAATCTCCTAGCTAAGGTATTGCCCGTCTCGCCCACGTACATATCGCCACATCGTTGGCACCGAATCACGTACACACAGTTTCGGGTGTGTCGGCCGCCACGGCACAACGGCTGGAAAACCTTGCGGTTGTGGGGGTTCACCAACCATGGTGAGTGGCGGACAAGGGTGTCCCTCCTAGTGGAGGGCGGGTCTCTCAATGAGCTGACCCTGGCCCTGACCAACAGATCATTCAAGTTGGGGTTCTTGCGGTAGGCCGGCACCACGTAGCGCCCCGGCAGCCTCCCGCTACTCTCCACAAAGGTCCGGAAGTGGTCTTTGACCTTCCTGGCGACCCGCACGGCCGAGGGAGAGTAGGTGGTGATGAGGGGGATCATGTCGGTCCCAGGGGGAGGCCCCTTCGGGTCCAAGAAGACCCTCAACTGCCGTCGGAGGAAGGACCTGGAATAGCCCCTCCCCTTCAGGGCAGAAAAGAGGGTCCTCGAGGCCGTCAGGAAGTCCTCCCTTCTGGTGCAGACACGATGAAACCTCAACAATTGGGATTTCACCAACCCCGCGAAGGTATGCTTGGGGTGGAAGCTGCTTTTGAAAAGGAGCGCGTGGGTGTCGGTCTCCTTGAAGAACACCCTGATGTCCAAGTGTTGCGTGTCGGCAAAGTCGGGACCCTTGAATGTCGTGGTGTCCAAAAAGTCGACCGATGTGTTGCTCGTGGTCGACTTGATGGTGATATTTTTATTGTGAGTGTTCAGCGTGTTTAAGAACACGCTGAACTCCTCACTGGAATGGGTCCAGACACCCCAGATGTCATCCAGGTACCGGAAGTAGTGGAGAGGACGTTTTGGGCAGGCGGCCAAGGCAGAGGTTAGGGTTAGGGTTAGGGTTAGGGTTAGGGTTAGGGTTAGGGTTAGGGTTAGGGTTAGGGGTTAGGGGTTAGGGTTAGGGTTAGGGTTAGGGTTAGGGTTAGGGTTAGGGTTAGGGGTTAGGGTTAGGGGTTAGGGTTAGGGTTAGGGTTAGGGTTAGGGTTAGGGTTAGGGGTTAGGGTTAGGGTTAGGGGTTAGGGTTAGGGTTAGGGTTAGGGTTAGGGTTAGGGGTTAGGGTTAGGGTTAGGGTTAGGGTTAGGGGTTAGGGTTAGGGTTAGGGTTAGGGTTAGGGTTAGGTTTGGGGGTAGGTTTTAGGTAAGGAGAAGGGAATGGTTAGGGTTAGGGAAGAGGGGGGGTGGGGGGTATGGGAAAAATAAAGAAGGGAAAAACGGGAATGTGCACTGTCCGTCACAATCCAACGGGCTCACACTCACACCTCATTTAGGCCCCCTGGATGTCTGGTGCCCAATTTGGAGATCCAAAGGAGCTCCGCCCGGTGGCGTTGGGCGAGGCTCCATTTGGGATCCGTCTCTACGACAGTCGCCCGGACGGAAGACCACCCGTGTCGGAGAAAATGCTGAACCAGGTGAGTGTTGGTATTTTTATGCCTAACGATGTTGTACTTGTGTTGGGCGAATCTCCTAGCTAAGGTATTGCCCGTCTCGCCCACGTACATATCGCCACATCGTTGGCACCGAATCACGTACACACAGTTTCGGGTGTGTCGGCCGCCACGGCACAACGGCTGGAAAACCTTGCGGTTGTGGGGGTTCACCAACCATGGTGAGTGGCGGACAAGGGTGTCCCTCCTAGTGGAGGGCGGGTCTCTCAATGAGCTGACCCTGGCCCTGACCAACAGATCATTCAAGTTGGGGTTCTTGCGGTAGGCCGGCACCACGTAGCGCCCCGGCAGCCTCCCGCTACTCTCCACAAAGGTCCGGAAGTGGTCTTTGACCTTCCTGGCGACCCGCACGGCCGAGGGAGAGTAGGTGGTGATGAGGGGGATCATGTCGGTCCCAGGGGGAGGCCCCTTCGGGTCCAAGAAGACCCTCAACTGCCGTCGGAGGAAGGACCTGGAATAGCCCCTCCCCTTCAGGGCAGAAAAGAGGGTCCTCGAGGCCGTCAGGAAGTCCTCCCTTCTGGTGCAGACACGATGAAACCTCAACAATTGGGATTTCACCAACCCCGCGAAGGTATGCTTGGGGTGGAAGCTGCTTTTGAAAAGGAGCGCGTGGGTGTCGGTCTCCTTGAAGAACACCCTGATGTCCAAGTGTTGCGTGTCGGCAAAGTCGGGACCCTTGAATGTCGTGGTGTCCAAAAAGTCGACCGATGTGTTGCTCGTGGTCGACTTGATGGTGATATTTTTATTGTGAGTGTTCAGCGTGTTTAAGAACACGCTGAACTCCTCACTGGAATGGGTCCAGACACCCCAGATGTCATCCAGGTACCGGAAGTAGTGGAGAGGACGTTTTGGGCAGGCGGCCAAGGCAGAGGTTAGGGTTAGGGTTAGGGTTAGGGTTAGGGTTAGGGTTAGGGTTAGGGTTAGGGTTAGGGTTAGGGTTAGGGTTAGGGTTAGGTTTGGGGGTAGGTTTTAGGTAAGGAGAAGGGAATGGTTAGGGTTAGGGAAGAGGGGGGGTGGGGGGTATGGGAAAAATAAAGAAGGGAAAAACGGGAATGTGCACTGTCCGTCACAATCCAACGGGCTCACACTCACACCTCATTTAGGCCCCCTGGATGTCTGGTGCCCAATTTGGAGATCCAAAGGAGCTCCGCCCGGTGGCGTTGGGCGAGGCTCCATTTGGGATCCGTCTCTACGACAGTCGCCCGGACGGAAGACCACCCGTGTCGGAGAAAATGCTGAACCAGGTGAGTGTTGGTATTTTTATGCCTAACGATGTTGTACTTGTGTTGGGCGAATCTCCTAGCTAAGGTATTGCCCGTCTCGCCCACGTACATATCGCCACATCGTTGGCACCGAATCACGTACACACAGTTTCGGGTGTGTCGGCCGCCACGGCACAACGGCTGGAAAACCTTGCGGTTGTGGGGGTTCACCAACCATGGTGAGTGGCGGACAAGGGTGTCCCTCCTAGTGGAGGGCGGGTCTCTCAATGAGCTGACCCTGGCCCTGACCAACAGATCATTCAAGTTGGGGTTCTTGCGGTAGGCCGGCACCACGTAGCGCCCCGGCAGCCTCCCGCTACTCTCCACAAAGGTCCGGAAGTGGTCTTTGACCTTCCTGGCGACCCGCACGGCCGAGGGAGAGTAGGTGGTGATGAGGGGGATCATGTCGGTCCCAGGGGGAGGCCCCTTCGGGTCCAAGAAGACCCTCAACTGCCGTCGGAGGAAGGACCTGGAATAGCCCCTCCCCTTCAGGGCAGAAAAGAGGGTCCTCGAGGCCGTCAGGAAGTCCTCCCTTCTGGTGCAGACACGATGAAACCTCAACAATTGGGATTTCACCAACCCCGCGAAGGTATGCTTGGGGTGGAAGCTGCTTTTGAAAAGGAGCGCGTGGGTGTCGGTCTCCTTGAAGAACACCCTGATGTCCAAGTGTTGCGTGTCGGCAAAGTCGGGACCCTTGAATGTCGTGGTGTCCAAAAAGTCGACCGATGTGTTGCTCGTGGTCGACTTGATGGTGATATTTTTATTGTGAGTGTTCAGCGTGTTTAAGAACACGCTGAACTCCTCACTGGAATGGGTCCAGACACCCCAGATGTCATCCAGGTACCGGAAGTAGTGGAGAGGACGTTTTGGGCAGGCGGCCAAGGCAGAGGTTAGGGTTAGGGTTAGGGTTAGGGTTAGGGTTAGGGTTAGGGTTAGGGTTAGGGTTAGGGTTAGGGTTAGGGTTAGGGTTAGGTTTGGGGGTAGGTTTTAGGTAAGGAGAAGGGAATGGTTAGGGTTAGGGAAGAGGGGGGGTGGGGGGTATGGGAAAAATAAAGAAGGGAAAAACGGGAATGTGCACTGTCCGTCACAATCCAACGGGCTCACACTCACACCTCATTTAGGCCCCCTGGATGTCTGGTGCCCAATTTGGAGATCCAAAGGAGCTCCGCCCGGTGGCGTTGGGCGAGGCTCCATTTGGGATCCGTCTCTACGACAGTCGCCCGGACGGAAGACCACCCGTGTCGGAGAAAATGCTGAACCAGGTGAGTGTTGGTATTTTTATGCCTAACGATGTTGTACTTGTGTTGGGCGAATCTCCTAGCTAAGGTATTGCCCGTCTCGCCCACGTACATATCGCCACATCGTTGGCACCGAATCACGTACACACAGTTTCGGGTGTGTCGGCCGCCACGGCACAACGGCTGGAAAACCTTGCGGTTGTGGGGGTTCACCAACCATGGTGAGTGGCGGACAAGGGTGTCCCTCCTAGTGGAGGGCGGGTCTCTCAATGAGCTGACCCTGGCCCTGACCAACAGATCATTCAAGTTGGGGTTCTTGCGGTAGGCCGGCACCACGTAGCGCCCCGGCAGCCTCCCGCTACTCTCCACAAAGGTCCGGAAGTGGTCTTTGACCTTCCTGGCGACCCGCACGGCCGAGGGAGAGTAGGTGGTGATGAGGGGGATCATGTCGGTCCCAGGGGGAGGCCCCTTCGGGTCCAAGAAGACCCTCAACTGCCGTCGGAGGAAGGACCTGGAATAGCCCCTCCCCTTCAGGGCAGAAAAGAGGGTCCTCGAGGCCGTCAGGAAGTCCTCCCTTCTGGTGCAGACACGATGAAACCTCAACAATTGGGATTTCACCAACCCCGCGAAGGTATGCTTGGGGTGGAAGCTGCTTTTGAAAAGGAGCGCGTGGGTGTCGGTCTCCTTGAAGAACACCCTGATGTCCAAGTGTTGCGTGTCGGCAAAGTCGGGACCCTTGAATGTCGTGGTGTCCAAAAAGTCGACCGATGTGTTGCTCGTGGTCGACTTGATGGTGATATTTTTATTGTGAGTGTTCAGCGTGTTTAAGAACACGCTGAACTCCTCACTGGAATGGGTCCAGACACCCCAGATGTCATCCAGGTACCGGAAGTAGTGGAGAGGACGTTTTGGGCAGGCGGCCAAGGCAGAGGTTAGGGTTAGGGTTAGGGTTAGGGTTAGGGTTAGGGTTAGGGTTAGGGTTAGGGTTAGGGTTAGGGTTAGGGTTAGGGGTTAGGGGTTAGGGTTAGGGTTAGGGTTAGGGTTAGGGTTAGGGGTTAGGGTTAGGGGTTAGGGTTAGGGTTAGGGTTAGGGTTAGGGTTAGGGTTAGGGTTAGGGTTAGGGGTTAGGGTTAGGGTTAGGGTTAGGGTTAGGGTTAGGGTTAGGTTTGGGGGTAGGTTTTAGGTAAGGAGAAGGGAATGGTTAGGGTTAGGGAAGAGGGGGGGGTGGGGGATATGGGAAAAATAAAGAAGGGAAAAAACGGGAATGTGCACTGTCCGTCACAATCCAACGGGCTCACACTCATACCTCATTTAGGCCCCCTGGATGTCTGGTGCCCAATTTGGAGATCCAAAGGAGCTCCGCCCGGTGGCGTTGGGCGAGGCTCCATTTGGGATCCGTCTCTACGACAGTCGCCCGGACGGAAGACCACCCGTGTCGGAGAAAATGCTGCACCAGGTGAGTGTTGGTATTTTTATGCCTAACGATGTTGTACTTGTGTTGGGCGAATCTCCTAGCTAAGGTATTGCCCGTCTCGCCCACGTACATATCGCCACATCGTTGGCACCGAATCACGTACACACAGTTTCGGGTGTGTCGGCCGCCACGGCACAACGGCTGGAAAACCTTGCGGTTGTGGGGGTTCACCAACCATGGTGAGTGGCGGACAAGGGTGTCCCTCCTAGTGGAGGGCGGGTCTCTCAATGAGCTGACCCTGGCCCTGACCAACAGATCATTCAAGTTGGGGTTCTTGCGGTAGGCCGGCACCACGTAGCGCCCCGGCAGCCTCCCGCTACTCTCCACAAAGGTCCGGAAGTGGTCTTTGACCTTCCTGGCGACCCGCACGGCCGAGGGAGAGTAGGTGGTGATGAGGGGGATCATGTCGGTCCCAGGGGGAGGCCCCTTCGGGTCCAAGAAGACCCTCAACTGCCGTCGGAGGAAGGACCTGGAATAGCCCCTCCCCTTCAGGGCAGAAAAGAGGGTCCTCGAGGCCGTCAGGAAGTCCTCCCTTCTGGTGCAGACACGATGAAACCTCAACAATTGGGATTTCACCAACCCCGCGAAGGTATGCTTGGGGTGGAAGCTGCTTTTGAAAAGGAGCGCGTGGGTGTCGGTCTCCTTGAAGAACACCCTGATGTCCAAGTGTTGCGTGTCGGCAAAGTCGGGACCCTTGAATGTCGTGGTGTCCAAAAAGTCGACCGATGTGTTGCTCGTGGTCGACTTGATGGTGATATTTTTATTGTGAGTGTTCAGCGTGTTTAAGAACACGCTGAACTCCTCACTGGAATGGGTCCAGACACCCCAGATGTCATCCAGGTACCGGAAGTAGTGGAGAGGACGTTTTGGGCAGGCGGCCAAGGCAGAGGTCTCCCACTCTGCCATAAAAATGTTGGCATACGCCGGTGCAAATTTCTTGCCCATAGCAGTGCCCTTAATTTGGAGGTAGAAACGACCGTCAAACTCAAAGTCGTTTCTCCTCAAATTAATGTCGAGGAGCTGCAGGAGCTCCTTTTCGGGCCTGCTAACGTCGCGGTACCTGTAGAAGACATTTTTGACAGCCTGTATCCCCTCATTTATATCAATGTTTGTATACAGGCTGTCAATGTCGATGGTAAACAAAATGGCATCTGGGGGAATGCAGACCTTCTTGATTTTATCAATAAAATCATAGGTATCCCTGAGGTAGCTGTCGTGCAGAACGGACAGCGGCGTCAGATAATGATCGATGAACGCCGCCGTTCTGTACGTCTCGCTGCCGCAGTCAGACACAATGGGTCGCCCCGGAGGGATCTCGTGGGGCTTGCTCCACTTGTCTGGCTCCTTGTGAATTTTAGGGAGCATGTAGAACCTGCGGGGGCGAGGATCCGGCTCCCCCATGAGATACCTATGTTGTTTAAAATTGATAAATTTTTTAAGTAGAAGATTATCCAGAATCTTTTCTACCATGGGAATAGTTTGCGGATAAATAGGTTCCGGCAGTGGTTTATAATACGTCATGTCACTCAACTGCCGAGAACCCTCCCATATGTATTGCGATCTGTCAAAAATGACAACAGCACTCCCCTTGTCGGCTGGTTTGATCACAATATGTTTGTTTGTTTTTAGACTATGAAGGGCCTCGACTTCTCCGCGTGTCAAATTGGGAGCGACCGCAGGTGCGCAACCCGAACCGGACATGGAGAGCCCGTCGGACCGGACCATAGCCTGGAATTCCGGAGGCATAAGTCCAGGTGAGGGCTCCCAGCCGGAACGGGCTGTGAAGGGTGTGGGTCCGAGAGAATCTTGTTTCTCATAGTATACCTCAAGTTTGACACGTCTGTGGTAGCGCTGGAGGTCAAATTGAAGTTGATGATGCCAGTCGCTACTGAGATTAGTGGAAGGAATGAAGTTGAGGCCCTTATTGAGGAGGGAGATTTGTAAGGGGGTTGGCGTGAAATTATGGGCCAAATTTATCACGTTCTTATTACCCCCCCGAGCGATCGGGATTATGGGGATGCCAAGTTTAAAAAGTCAAGCCAGTGCTTGAGCATCAACTTGGCCGTGTCCCGAGTCCAGTGGACCAGGTCGGGTTGGGTCTCAAAGTCCCGGCTGTCGAGAGCCGGGATGTGAGCATAATTGTTGCTGATTAAACTATTCAGCCGCCCGAGGTTGTTTTTCTGCTCAACGGGCAAAGCGGCCGAATAGTTAATCAGGGGGATTAGCACTCGGGCCCGTGGGAAGGTAGCCACGGCCATCCTGAGTGCCCCTTGGAGCTGCTTAATAGCGGTCTCCTTAACTTTCTGCTCACGATGGTTGATCCCAAAGGCTAGAACCAACACTTCAACCGGTGCAGCAATTACGGTCTTGCGTAGGATGGCCTCCGCGTGTCTAAAACTGGCGCCCGGGTAACTGTCGATCTGAAGGTCGTCGACGTAAAAAGGTGGTAGGTGGGACAGATTGGAGTCGCCGATCACCAAGAATTTCTTGTTGGCCGACAACTTCCAATCCATCATCCTCCTACTCGAGACCATGTGTCTAGTGGGTCTACGGGGGGAGGCACTAGCCGTATCCTCTACCAACTCGACACATTCTGGAATAGACAGGTGTTGTGGAGTATCTGGGACGGAAGGCCTCTTGTGTGGCTTCCTTTTTAGTGCCCCAGGGAACAAATGTGCCCAATCGGGGGACTCCTGAGGAAGCATCTCCTGAGGGGGCGTCTCCTGAGGAGGCGTCCGCTGCAAGGGTGAGTCCTCATAGTCCACCATAGGAGCCCCGGAAAGTGTGGGCCCCCGTGGTGAAAATTCACCCTGTGGTGCCGTCTCATCTGCCGTCTCAGGCTGGAGAGGGGACCAGTCGGGGGTCGCGGAAGAGTAACGAGGGGACATCACCGAAGAAAGCCCCCGCTCCTGTTCTTCATCCCGAAAGTCGATCAGGAGAGGCGAGGAGGCCGTGGGTCCCCCTGGTGAGTCATCGTCGTCCTCTGTATGGGTGGGGGTGTCCTGGGTTTGATCCGCCCCGGAGCTTGTGGACCCACGTGGTGAGTCATCGTCGTCCTCGGTCTGAGTGGGGGTCTCCTGTGTGTCTTGTCTTGCAGGTGATCCCAGAGGAAGCCTCCTGCGAGATGCAGGAATAAGCTGGGTGGGCGGAGCCTCGCCGAGGGTGTCCTGGGCAGGCCCGCTGTCCGTGGCCCGGGGCTGTGTCACCCTCTGCTCCTTGGGTGGTTCCGGTCGACGAGGAAGGAAGATCGGGGCAACCCGTGCTGGAGGGATTGCATCCCGATCCACCTCAGGAGACCAATCTGGAGCCACGGCGTCGGTGCTGGTAGCCACCGAGACCCGGGCGACGACCCGAGCCGGAGGGCTGCTAGCCCGTACCACCCCAGGAGCCCCGTCAGGGCCCGTAGGGTCAGTATGGGTGCCCACCGATACCCGGGTGGCGGTCTGGACCGGCAAGGACTGGGCCGGGCGTACCACCTCCGCGTTGACAGGGGGGTCGGCGAAGGCCGCGACGATCAGAGCCTCGGCCTTCCCGAGGGTGTCCCCCATCAGTCTGCGTCCCAGATGTTTCTTGGCCCATGTAGAGGCCAGCTGAAAAGCGGGTCTCCAAACCTCGTCAATAAAACTGGTTATCTTGTCCAATTCCACTTGTAGAGTGTTTTTATAATGGTCTCTTAAAACCTCAACCGTCGTTAATGCCCAAGTCCTGGCATTGCACCTGATAAGCGTCTCAACGTCAGGGTTGGAGACCGCTGGTTTGATCATGGTGGCAAGCGTCTCTTCCATTTTTATTATGGACTGGGGGTGAGTGTCTTTTGTAACATTATTCAAATGATGTGTTATTTTGATAATATTATAAAAACACTGTGCTTTTAAATTCCCCTCCATGGACGTTGTGGAGTTGTCAGGGGGTGCAGTCCTCCGAGAAGCGTCCTGACGCTTCTTGCGTGTCTTCTTGGGACGGGGAGGATTGCGGGGACGTCTTTGAGGCCAATGTTCAGGTAAAAAATAGTCCTGAGAATAATGTCTGGGAGGCCTAGAGTCCATGTCTCTACTGGTATTACGGGAGCGCCCATTCCTCCTGGAAGCATCCCGGCGTTTCCTCCGTGTCCCCCTGGGGGGAGGAGGATAGCGGGGACGTCTTTGAGGTGAATATTGTGGCCTAAAGTACTCCTGAGAGTGCTGTCTTGAAGGCACAAAATTCCTATTTTGGCGTGTGTTTCTCCTATAATTCCACTGAGGGGCGCTGCGGCGCTCTTGATGTAGGTCATCAAAATGGCGGCGTGTCTGCGGGTAGGGGCGACGCGGATAGGAATCCTGCCGTCCCCGTGCTACATCCGCATAAGACCTCTGGGGCCGCTGCTCATCCCACTGAGAAAAATATTCCTCCTGGTCATAATGACAACGTTCATCATCCTGGGCGAGCCACTCTGAAGGCGCAGCCTGACGTCGCCGTGCGCGTCTTCGCCCCGACCTGACCGGAAGCCAGTCGTGTTCGAACCCATCCGACATATTGCAAAATTATTTTAATATGTCGCTGGTGTGGATGATGTGAAAAACTGGTTGGCGAAAAAAGGTTTGTTCGCTTTATAAAAATAAATTGTCTTTATCCGTTTCCTTTGTGAAA
Source organism: Nerophis lumbriciformis (assembly GCF_033978685.3). Classification (NCBI taxonomy): domain Eukaryota; kingdom Metazoa; phylum Chordata; class Actinopteri; order Syngnathiformes; family Syngnathidae; genus Nerophis; species Nerophis lumbriciformis. The sequence continues at coordinate 47,652 of NC_084578.2, read as the reverse complement.
AAGAGAGAACGGAATGCTCGGAGGCGGGACTTCCGCCGAGGTCAAGATAATCACTTCCGGTTGATGGCTGGCTGCATAAACGGTGAGATACGCTTTTTTGTTCAAAAATATGCTGTATCTCGCGCTAATGAGCCCCCGGAATATCTCGTGAGTAAAAATAGCACATGTAGTATCAAAAATAGGCTGTTTATTTACAGAAAATAGCGACTAGTGGAACGAAAGCGTCGCGCCGCGACCAGGCCAACTGGACACGGCAAGTAAACAAATACAAGAAAAATACTACAATGTGTCAGAAAAATATGAAAAAAGTAGAAAATGTATATTTACATGAAACGAGTCAGATGGCAACGTTTCGGTAAGATACCTTCATCAGGCCTGACTCGTTTGTAGAGAGTTAGCAGGTTAGCACGGCAGGTAGGCTAAAATCAACCTTTTATCCTTGCAGTGAAAACAGGTATTGCAGGAGAAAGGTGTTAATAGCAATAAAACATTTAAATGAAGGGGTGGGGTCCACGTGAAACACAAGTTGGCCTTCAAAATAGAAGTCTTGACCCCAACACAAGTGTAAAAAGAAGACAACAGTGACCCTCTGAAGCCCCAGGATGCTACTGCAAAATCCTATCTGCTAAAACAATAACATGAAATGGTAAACATTGTTATTGGTATATGATATATAATATAATAATCTGTAATATGATATGAATTATATAATATATTATAATAAATATATATATATAATAATAATTGACAAACACTAGTACATTCAATGGAAATAATACAGAAAGTACCCTGGATGTGTGACCTAGGGCTTCAGTATTAAACAGAGAGTTGGGAGAGGATATTCCCAGTCACCTCCCCTTAGTGAATGTTCTGAATGTACGTATATGTACCGTACCCGAGGTTAGGGTTAGGGTTAGGTTTTAGGATTAGGGTTATGGTTAGGTGTTAGGCATATATTCCCTATTACCTCCCCTAATTGTGATTTTTTGCAGGTCCAGGAGGGCGAGCGAGGGAGAGTGAGAGCCGTAAGAGGGTTAGGGTTAGGGTTAGGGTTAGGGTTAGGGTTAGGGTTAGGGTTAGGGTTAGGGTTAGGGTTAGGGTTAGGGTTAGGGTTAGGGTTAGGGTTAGGGTTAGGGTTAGGGTTAGGGTTAGGGTTAGGGTTAGGGTTAGGGTTAGGGTTAGGGTTAGGGTTAGGGTTAGGGTTAGGGTTAGGGTTAGGGGTTAGGGTTAGGGGTTAGGGTTAGGGTTAGGGTTAGGGTTAGGGTTAGGGTTAGGGTTAGGGTTAGGTTTGGGGTTAGGGTTAGGGTTAGGGTTAGGGTTAGGGTTAGGGTTAGGATTGGGGTTAGGGTTAGGGTTAGGATTGGGGTTAGGGTTAGGGTTAGGATTGGGGTTAGGGTTAGGGTTAGGGTTAGGGAAGAGGGGGGGTGGGGGGATATAAGGAAAATAAAGAGGGGAAGTACAGAGGGAATGTGCGCTGTCCTTCGACAATCCAACCGGCTAACACTCACATCTCGTTTAGGCCCCCCGGATATCTGGTGCCCAACTTTACGATCCAGAGGAGCTCCGCCCTGTGACGTTGGGCGAGGCTCCATCTGGGGTTCATCTCGAGGACAGTCACCCGGACGGAAGACCAACCGTGTCGGACAAAGTGCTGGACCAGGTGAGTGTCGGTATTTTTGTGTCTAACGATGTTGTACTTGTGTTGGGCGAATCTCCTAGCTATGGTATTGCCCGTCTCGCCCACGTACATCTCGCCACATCGTTGACACCGAATCACATATACACAATTCTGGGTGTGTCGGCCGCCACGGCACAACGGCTGGAAAACCTTGCGGTTGTGGGGGTTCACCAACCATTGCGCGCGGCGGACAAGGGTGTCCCTCCGAGTGGAGGGCGGGTCTCTCAATGAGCTGACCCTGGCCCTGACCAACAGATCACTCAAGTTAGAATTCTTCCGGTAGGCCGGCACCACATAATGCTCCGGCAGCCTCCCACTACTCTCCAAAAAGGTCCGGGTTAGGGTTAGGGTTAGGGTTAGGGTTAGGGTTAGGGTTAGGGTTAGGGTTAGGGGTTAGGGTTAGGGGTTAGGGTTAGGGGTTAGGGTTAGGGTTAGGGTTAGGGTTAGGGTTAGGGTTAGGGTTAGGGTTAGGGTTAGGGTTAGGGTTAGGGTTAGGGTTAGGGTTAGGGTTAGGGTTAGGGTTAGGGTTAGGGTTAGGGTTAGGGTTAGGGTTAGGGTTAGGGCTAGGGCTAGGGCTAGGTTTGGGGGTAGGTTTTAGGTAAGGAGAAGGGAATGGTTAGGGTTAGGGAAGAGGGGGGGTGGGGGGTATGGGAAAAATAAAGAAGGGAAAAACGGGAATGTGCACTGTCCGTCACAATCCAACGGGCTCACACTCACACCTCATTTAGGCCCCCTGGATGTCTGGTGCCCAATTTGGAGATCCAAAGGAGCTCCGCCCGGTGGCGTTGGGCGAGGCTCCATTTGGGATCCGTCTCTACGACAGTCGCCCGGACGGAAGACCACCCGTGTCGGAGAAAATGCTGAACCAGGTGAGTGTTGGTATTTTTATGCCTAACGATGTTGTACTTGTGTTGGGCGAATCTCCTAGCTAAGGTATTGCCCGTCTCGCCCACGTACATATCGCCACATCGTTGGCACCGAATCACGTACACACAGTTCCGGGTGTGTCGGCCGCCACGGCACAACGGCTGGAAAACCTTGCGGTTGTGGGGGTTCACCAACCATTGTGAGTGGCGGACAAGGGTGTCCCTCCTAGTGGAGGGCGGGTCTCTCAGTGAGCTGACCCTGGCCCTGACCAACAGATCATTCAAGTTGGGGTTCTTACGGTAGGCCGGCACCACGTAGCGCCCCGGCAGCCTCCCGCTACTCTCCGCAAAGGTCCGGAAGTGGTCTTTGACCTTCTTGGCGACCCGCACGGCCGAGGGAGAGTAGGTGGTGATGAGAGGGATCATGTCGGTCCCAGGGGGAGGCCCCTTCGGGTCCAAGAAGACCCTCAACTGCCGTCTGAGGAAGGACCTGGAATAGCCCCTCCCCCTCAGGGCAGAAAAGAGGGTCCTCGAGGCCGTCAGGAAGTCCTCCCTTCTGGTGCAGACACGATGGAACCTCAACAATTGGGATTTCACCAACCCCGCGAAGGTATGCTTGGGGTGGAAGCTGCTTTTGAAGAGGAGCGCGTGGGTGTCGGTCTCCTTGAAGAACACCCTGATGTCCAAGTGTTGCGTGTCGGCAAAGTCGGGACCCTTGAATGTCGTGGTGTCCAAAAAGTCGACCGATGTGTTGCTCGTGGTCGACTTGATGGTGATATTTTTATTGTGAGTGTTCAGCGTGTTTAAGAACACGCTGAACTCCTCACTGGAATGGGTCCAGACACCCCAGATGTCATCCAGGTACCGGAAGTAGTGGAGAGGACGTTTTGGGCAGGCGGCCAAGGCAGAGGTCTCCCACTCTGCCATAAAAATGTTGGCATACGCCGGTGCAAATTTCTTGCCCATAGCAGTGCCCTTAATTTGGAGGTAGAAACGACCGTCAAACTCAAAGTCGTTTCTCCTCAAATTAATGTCGAGGAGCTGCAGGAGCTCCTTTTCGGGCCTGCTAACGTCGCGGTACCTGTAGAAGACATTTTTGACAGCCTGTATCCCCTCATTTATATCAATGTTTGTATACAGGCTGTCAATGTCGATGGTAAACAAAATGGCATCTGGGGGAATGCAGACCTTCTTGATTTTATCAATAAAATCATAGGTATCCCTGAGGTAGCTGTCGTGCAGAACGGACAGCGGCGTCAGATAATGATCGATGAACGCCGCCGTTCTGTACGTCTCGCTGCCGCAGTCAGACACAATGGGTCGCCCCGGAGGGATCTCGTGGGGCTTGCTCCACTTGTCTGGCTCCTTGTGAATTTTAGGGAGCATGTAGAACCTGCGGGGGCGAGGATCCGGCTCTCCCATGAGATACCTATGTTGTTTAAAATTGATAAATTTTTTAAGTAGAAGATTATCCAGAATCTTTTCTACCATGGGAATAGTTTGCGGATAAATAGGTTCCGGCAGTGGTTTATAATACGTCATGTCACTCAACTGCCGAGAACCCTCCCATATGTATTGCGATCTGTCAAAAATGACAACAGCACTCCCCTTGTCGGCTGGTTTGATCACAATATGTTTGTTTGTTTTTAGACTGTGAAGGGCCTCGACTTCTCCGCGTGTCAAATTGGGAGCGACCGCAGGTGCGCAACCCGAACCGGACATGGAGAGCCCGTCGGACCGGACCATAGCCTGGAATTCCGGAGGCATAAGTCCAGGTGAGGGCTCCCAGCCGGAACGGGCTGTGAAGGGTGTGGGTCCGAGAGAATCTTGTTTCTCATAGTATACCTCAAGTTTGACACGTCTGTGGTAGCGCTGGAGGTCAAATTGAAGTTGATGATGCCAGTCGCTACTGAGATTAGTGGAAGGAATGAAGTTGAGGCCCTTATTGAGGAGGGAGATTTGTAAGGGGGTTGGCGTGAAATTATGGGCCAAATTTATCACGTTCTTATTACCCCCCCGAGCGATCGGGATTATGGGGATGCCAAGTTTAAAAAGTCAAGCCAGTGCTTGAGCATCAACTTGGCCGTGTCCCGAGTCCAGTGGACCAGGTCGGGTTGGGTCTCAAAGTCCCGGCTGTCGAGAGCCGGGATGTGAGCATAATTGTTGCTGATTAAACTATTCAGCCGCCCGAGGTTGTTTTTCTGCTCAACGGGCAAAGCGGCCGAATAGTTAATCAGGGGGATTAGCACTCGGGCCCGTGGGAAGGTAGCCACGGCCATCCTGAGTGCCCCTTGGAGCTGCTTAATAGCGGTCTCCTTAACTTTCTGCTCACGATGGTTGATCCCAAAGGCTAGAACCAACACTTCAACCGGTGCAGCAATTACGGTCTTGCGTAGGATGGCCTCCGCGTGTCTAAAACTGGCGCCCGGGTAACTGTCGATCTGAAGGTCGTCGACGTAAAAAGGTGGTAGGTGGGACAGATTGGAGTCGCCGATCACCAAGAATTTCTTGTTGGCCGACAACTTCCAATCCATCATCCTCCTACTCGAGACCATGTGTCTAGTGGGTCTACGGGGGGAGGCACTAGTCGTATCCTCTACCAACTCGACACATTCTGGAATTGACAGGTGTTGTGGAGTATCTGGGACGGAAGGCCTCTTGTGTGGCTTCCTTTTTAGTGCCCCAGGGAACAAATGTGCCCAATCGGGGGACTCCTGAGGAAGCATCTCCTGAGGGGGCGTCTCCTGAGGAGGCGTCCGCTGCAAGGGTGAGTCCTCATAGTCCACCATAGGAGCCCCGGAAAGTGTGGGCCCCCGTGGTGAAAATTCACCCTGTGGTGCCGTCTCATCTGCCGTCTCAGGCTGGAGAGGGGACCAGTCGGGGGTCGCGGAAGAGTAACGAGGGGACATCACCGAAGAAAGCCCCCGCTCCTGTTCTTCATCCCGAAAGTCGATCAGGAGAGGCGAGGAGGCCGTGGGTCCCCCTGGTGAGTCATCGTCGTCCTCTGTATGGGTGGGGGTGTCCTGGGTTTGATCCGCCCCGGAGCTTGTGGACCCACGTGGTGAGTCATCGTCGTCCTCGGTCTGAGTGGGGGTCTCCTGTGTGTCTTGTCTTGCAGGTGATCCCAGAGGAAGCCTCCTGCGAGATGCAGGAATAAGCTGGGTGGGCGGAGCCTCGCCGAGGGTGTCCTGGGCAGGCCCGCTGTCCGTGGCCCGGGGCTGTGTCACCCTCTGCTCCTTGGGTGGTTCCGGTCGACGAGGAAGGAAGATCGGGGCAACCCGTGCTGGAGGGATTGCATCCCGATCCACCTCAGGAGACCAATCTGGAGCCACGGCGTCGGTGCTGGTAGCCACCGAGACCCGGGCGACGACCCGAGCCGGAGGGCTGCTAGCCCGTACCACCCCAGGAGCCCCGTCAGGGCCCGTAGGGTCAGTATGGGTGCCCACCGATACCCGGGTGGCGGTCTGGACCGGCAAGGACTGGGCCGGGCGTACCACCTCCGCGTTGACAGGGGGGTCGGCGAAGGCCGCGACGATCAGAGCCTCGGCCTTCCCGAGGGTGTCCCCCATCAGTCTGCGTCCCAGATGTTTCTTGGCCCATGTAGAGGCCAGCTGAAAAGCGGGTCTCCAAACCTCGTCAATAAAACTGGTTATCTTGTCCAATTCCACTTGTAGAGTGTTTTTATAATGGTCTCTTAAAACCTCAACCGTCGTTAATGCCCAAGTCCTGGCATTGCACCTGATAAGCGTCTCAACGTCAGGGTTGGAGACCGCTGGTTTGATCATGGTGGCAAGCGTCTCTTCCATTTTTATTATGGACTGGGGGTGAGTGTCTTTTGTAACATTATTCAAATGATGTGTTATTTTGATAATATTATAAAAACACTGTGCTTTTAAATTCCCCTCCATGGACGTTGTGGAGTTGTCAGGGGGTGCAGTCCTCCGAGAAGCGTCCTGACGCTTCTTGCGTGTCTTCTTGGGACGGGGAGGATTGCGGGGACGTCTTTGAGGCCAATGTTCAGGTAAAAAATAGTCCTGAGAATAATGTCTGGGAGGCCTAGAGTCCATGTCTCTACTGGTATTACGGGAGCGCCCATTCCTCCTGGAAGCATCCCGGCGTTTCCTCCGTGTCCCCCTGGGGGGAGGAGGATAGCGGGGACGTCTTTGAGGTGAATATTGTGGCCTAAAGTACTCCTGAGAGTGCTGTCTTGAAGGCACAAAATTCCTATTTTGGCGTGTGTTTCTCCTATAATTCCACTGAGGGGCGCTGCGGCGCTCTTGATGTAGGTCATCAAAATGGCGGCGTGTCTGCGGGTAGGGGCGACGCGGATAGGAATCCTGCCGTCCCCGTGCTACATCCGCATAAGACCTCTGGGGCCGCTGCTCATCCCACTGAGAAAAATATTCCTCCTGGTCATAATGAGAACGTTCATCATCCTGGGCGAGCCACTCTGAAGGCGCAGCCTGACGTCGCCGTGCGCGTCTTCGCCCCGACCTGACCGGAAGCCAGTCGTATTCGAACCCATCCGACATATTGCAAAATTATTTTAATATGTCGCTGGTGTGGATGATGTGAAAAACTGGTTGGCGAAAAAAGGTTTTTTCGCTTTATAAAAATAAATTGTCTTTATCCGTTTCCTTTGTGAAAAAGAGAGAACGGAATGCTCGGAGGCGGGACTTCCGCCGAGGTCAAGATAATCACTTCCGGTTGATGGCTGGCTGCATAAACGGTGAGATACGCTTTTTTGTTCAAAAATATGCTGTATCTCGCGCTAATGAGCCACCGGAATATCTCGTGAGTAAAAAAGGCACATGTAGTATCAAAATAGGCTGTTTATTTACAGAAAATAGCGACTAGTGGAACGAAAGCGTCGCGCCGCGACCAGGCCTTCAACTGGACACGGCAAGTAAACAAATACAAGAAAAATACTACAATGTGTCAGAAAAATATGAAAAAAGTAGAAAATGTATATTTACATGAAACGAGTCAGATGGCAACGTTTCGGTAAGATACCTTCATCAGGCCTGACTCGTTTGTAGAGTATTAGCAGGTTAGCACGGCAGGTAGGCTAAAGTCAACCTTTTATCCTTGCAGTGAAAACAGGTATTGCAGGAGAAAGGTGTTAATAGCAATATAACATTTAAATGAAGGGGTGGGGTCCACGTCAAACACAAGTAGGCCTTCAAAATAGAAGTCTTGACCACAACACAAGTGTAAAAAGAAGACAACAGTGACCCTCTGAAGCCCCAGGATGCTACTGCAAAATCCTGTCTGCTAAAACAATAACCTGAAATGATAGACATTGTTATTGTTATATGATATATAATATAATACAATGTAATATGGTATAAATATTATATAATATATTATAATAAATATATATGTGTATATATATATATATATATATATATATATATAATAATAATAGACAAACACTAGTACATTCAAATAGAAATAATACAGAAAGTACCCTGGATGTGTGACCTAGGGCTTCAGTATTAAACAGAGAGTTGGGAGAGGATAGTCCCAGTAAGCTCCCCTTAGTGTAATGCTCTGAATGTACGTATGTGTACCGTACCCGAGGTTAGGGTTAGGGTTAGGGTTAGGGTTAGGGTTAGGTTTTAGGATTAGGGTTGGGGTAGGTTTTAGGTATATATTCCCTGTTACCTCCCCTTAATATGATGCTCCGATTGTATATGAGTCCCATCCCCAGGTGAGTATATTTAATGCGTTTTCTGTCTGTTTTGGCAGGTCCAGGAGGGCGAGCGAGGGAGAGTGAGAGCCGTAAGAGGATTGGAGGCACTGGCTGGTTAGGTTTGGGGGTAGGTTTTAGGTAAGGAGAAGGGAATGGTTAGGGTTAGGGAAGAGGGGGGGTGGGGGGTATGGGAAAAATAAAGAAGGGAAAAACGGGAATGTGCACTGTCCGTCACAATCCAACGGGCTCACACTCACACCTCATTTAGGCCCCCTGGATGTCTGGTGCCCAATTTGGAGATCCAAAGGAGCTCCGCCCGGTGGCGTTGGGCGAGGCTCCATTTGGGATCCGTCTCTACGACAGTCGCCCGGACGGAAGACCACCCGTGTCGGAGAAAATGCTGAACCAGGTGAGTGTTGGTATTTTTATGCCTAACGATGTTGTACTTGTGTTGGGCGAATCTCCTAGCTAAGGTATTGCCCGTCTCGCCCACGTACATATCGCCACATCGTTGGCACCGAATCACGTACACACAGTTCCGGGTGTGTCGGCCGCCACGGCACAACGGCTGGAAAACCTTGCGGTTGTGGGGGTTCACCAACCATTGTGAGTGGCGGACAAGGGTGTCCCTCCTAGTGGAGGGCGGGTCTCTCAGTGAGCTGACCCTGGCCCTGACCAACAGATCATTCAAGTTGGGGTTCTTACGGTAGGCCGGCACCACGTAGCGCCCCGGCAGCCTCCCGCTACTCTCCGCAAAGGTCCGGAAGTGGTCTTTGACCTTCTTGGCGACCCGCACGGCCGAGGGAGAGTAGGTGGTGATGAGAGGGATCATGTCGGTCCCAGGGGGAGGCCCCTTCGGGTCCAAGAAGACCCTCAACTGCCGTCTGAGGAAGGACCTGGAATAGCCCCTCCCCCTCAGGGCAGAAAAGAGGGTCCTCGAGGCCGTCAGGAAGTCCTCCCTTCTGGTGCAGACACGATGGAACCTCAACAATTGGGATTTCACCAACCCCGCGAAGGTATGCTTGGGGTGGAAGCTGCTTTTGAAGAGGAGCGCGTGGGTGTCGGTCTCCTTGAAGAACACCCTGATGTCCAAGTGTTGCGTGTCGGCAAAGTCGGGACCCTTGAATGTCGTGGTGTCCAAAAAGTCGACCGATGTGTTGCTCGTGGTCGACTTGATGGTGATATTTTTATTGTGAGTGTTCAGCGTGTTTAAGAACACGCTGAACTCCTCACTGGAATGGGTCCAGACACCCCAGATGTCATCCAGGTACCGGAAGTAGTGGAGAGGACGTTTTGGGCAGGCGGCCAAGGCAGAGGTCTCCCACTCTGCCATAAAAATGTTGGCATACGCCGGTGCAAATTTCTTGCCCATAGCAGTGCCCTTAATTTGGAGGTAGAAACGACCGTCAAACTCAAAGTCGTTTCTCCTCAAATTAATGTCGAGGAGCTGCAGGAGCTCCTTTTCGGGCCTGCTAACGTCGCGGTACCTGTAGAAGACATTTTTGACAGCCTGTATCCCCTCATTTATATCAATGTTTGTATACAGGCTGTCAATGTCGATGGTAAACAAAATGGCATCTGGGGGAATGCAGACCTTCTTGATTTTATCAATAAAATCATAGGTATCCCTGAGGTAGCTGTCGTGCAGAACGGACAGCGGCGTCAGATAATGATCGATGAACGCCGCCGTTCTGTACGTCTCGCTGCCGCAGTCAGACACAATGGGTCGCCCCGGAGGGATCTCGTGGGGCTTGCTCCACTTGTCTGGCTCCTTGTGAATTTTAGGGAGCATGTAGAACCTGCGGGGGCGAGGATCCGGCTCTCCCATGAGATACCTATGTTGTTTAAAATTGATAAATTTTTTAAGTAGAAGATTATCCAGAATCTTTTCTACCATGGGAATAGTTTGCGGATAAATAGGTTCCGGCAGTGGTTTATAATACGTCATGTCACTCAACTGCCGAGAACCCTCCCATATGTATTGCGATCTGTCAAAAATGACAACAGCACTCCCCTTGTCGGCTGGTTTGATCACAATATGTTTGTTTGTTTTTAGACTGTGAAGGGCCTCGACTTCTCCGCGTGTCAAATTGGGAGCGACCGCAGGTGCGCAACCCGAACCGGACATGGAGAGCCCGTCGGACCGGACCATAGCCTGGAATTCCGGAGGCATAAGTCCAGGTGAGGGCTCCCAGCCGGAACGGGCTGTGAAGGGTGTGGGTCCGAGAGAATCTTGTTTCTCATAGTATACCTCAAGTTTGACACGTCTGTGGTAGCGCTGGAGGTCAAATTGAAGTTGATGATGCCAGTCGCTACTGAGATTAGTGGAAGGAATGAAGTTGAGGCCCTTATTGAGGAGGGAGATTTGTAAGGGGGTTGGCGTGAAATTATGGGCCAAATTTATCACGTTCTTATTACCCCCCCGAGCGATCGGGATTATGGGGATGCCAAGTTTAAAAAGTCAAGCCAGTGCTTGAGCATCAACTTGGCCGTGTCCCGAGTCCAGTGGACCAGGTCGGGTTGGGTCTCAAAGTCCCGGCTGTCGAGAGCCGGGATGTGAGCATAATTGTTGCTGATTAAACTATTCAGCCGCCCGAGGTTGTTTTTCTGCTCAACGGGCAAAGCGGCCGAATAGTTAATCAGGGGGATTAGCACTCGGGCCCGTGGGAAGGTAGCCACGGCCATCCTGAGTGCCCCTTGGAGCTGCTTAATAGCGGTCTCCTTAACTTTCTGCTCACGATGGTTGATCCCAAAGGCTAGAACCAACACTTCAACCGGTGCAGCAATTACGGTCTTGCGTAGGATGGCCTCCGCGTGTCTAAAACTGGCGCCCGGGTAACTGTCGATCTGAAGGTCGTCGACGTAAAAAGGTGGTAGGTGGGACAGATTGGAGTCGCCGATCACCAAGAATTTCTTGTTGGCCGACAACTTCCAATCCATCATCCTCCTACTCGAGACCATGTGTCTAGTGGGTCTACGGGGGGAGGCACTAGCCGTATCCTCTACCAACTCGACACATTCTGGAATAGACAGGTGTTGTGGAGTATCTGGGACGGAAGGCCTCTTGTGTGGCTTCCTTTTTAGTGCCCCAGGGAACAAATGTGCCCAATCGGGGGACTCCTGAGGAAGCATCTCCTGAGGGGGCGTCTCCTGAGGAGGCGTCCGCTGCAAGGGTGAGTCCTCATAGTCCACCATAGGAGCCCCGGAAAGTGTGGGCCCCCGTGGTGAAAATTCACCCTGTGGTGCCGTCTCATCTGCCGTCTCAGGCTGGAGAGGGGACCAGTCGGGGGTCGCGGAAGAGTAACGAGGGGACATCACCGAAGAAAGCCCCCGCTCCTGTTCTTCATCCCGAAAGTCGATCAGGAGAGGCGAGGAGGCCGTGGGTCCCCCTGGTGAGTCATCGTCGTCCTCTGTATGGGTGGGGGTGTCCTGGGTTTGATCCGCCCCGGAGCTTGTGGACCCACGTGGTGAGTCATCGTCGTCCTCGGTCTGAGTGGGGGTCTCCTGTGTGTCTTGTCTTGCAGGTGATCCCAGAGGAAGCCTCCTGCGAGATGCAGGAATAAGCTGGGTGGGCGGAGCCTCGCCGAGGGTGTCCTGGGCAGGCCCGCTGTCCGTGGCCCGGGGCTGTGTCACCCTCTGCTCCTTGGGTGGTTCCGGTCGACGAGGAAGGAAGATCGGGGCAACCCGTGCTGGAGGGATTGCATCCCGATCCACCTCAGGAGACCAATCTGGAGCCACGGCGTCGGTGCTGGTAGCCACCGAGACCCGGGCGACGACCCGAGCCGGAGGGCTGCTAGCCCGTACCACCCCAGGAGCCCCGTCAGGGCCCGTAGGGTCAGTATGGGTGCCCACCGATACCCGGGTGGCGGTCTGGACCGGCAAGGACTGGGCCGGGCGTACCACCTCCGCGTTGACAGGGGGGTCGGCGAAGGCCGCGACGATCAGAGCCTCGGCCTTCCCGAGGGTGTCCCCCATCAGTCTGCGTCCCAGATGTTTCTTGGCCCATGTAGAGGCCAGCTGAAAAGCGGGTCTCCAAACCTCGTCAATAAAACTGGTTATCTTGTCCAATTCCACTTGTAGAGTGTTTTTATAATGGTCTCTTAAAACCTCAACCGTCGTTAATGCCCAAGTCCTGGCATTGCACCTGATAAGCGTCTCAACGTCAGGGTTGGAGACCGCTGGTTTGATCATGGTGGCAAGCGTCTCTTCCATTTTTATTATGGACTGGGGGTGAGTGTCTTTTGTAACATTATTCAAATGATGTGTTATTTTGATAATATTATAAAAACACTGTGCTTTTAAATTCCCCTCCATGGACGTTGTGGAGTTGTCAGGGGGTGCAGTCCTCCGAGAAGCGTCCTGACGCTTCTTGCGTGTCTTCTTGGGACGGGGAGGATTGCGGGGACGTCTTTGAGGCCAATGTTCAGGTAAAAAATAGTCCTGAGAATAATGTCTGGGAGGCCTAGAGTCCATGTCTCTACTGGTATTACGGGAGCGCCCATTCCTCCTGGAAGCATCCCGGCGTTTCCTCCGTGTCCCCCTGGGGGGAGGAGGATAGCGGGGACGTCTTTGAGGTGAATATTGTGGCCTAAAGTACTCCTGAGAGTGCTGTCTTGAAGGCACAAAATTCCTATTTTGGCGTGTGTTTCTCCTATAATTCCACTGAGGGGCGCTGCGGCGCTCTTGATGTAGGTCATCAAAATGGCGGCGTGTCTGCGGGTAGGGGCGACGCGGATAGGAATCCTGCCGTCCCCGTGCTACATCCGCATAAGACCTCTGGGGCCGCTGCTCATCCCACTGAGAAAAATATTCCTCCTGGTCATAATGACAACGTTCATCATCCTGGGCGAGCCACTCTGAAGGCGCAGCCTGACGTCGCCGTGCGCGTCTTCGCCCCGACCTGACCGGAAGCCAGTCGTGTTCGAACCCATCCGACATATTGCAAAATTATTTTAATATGTCGCTGGTGTGGATGATGTGAAAAACTGGTTGGCGAAAAAAGGTTTGTTCGCTTTATAAAAATAAATTGTCTTTATCCGTTTCCTTTGTGAAAAAGAGAGAACGGAATGCTCGGAGGCGGGACTTCCGCCGAGGTCAAGATAATCACTTCCGGTTGATGGCTGGCTGCATAAACGGTGAGATACGCTTTTTTGTTCAAAAATATGCTGTATCTCGCGCTAATGAGCCCCCGGAATATCTCGTGAGTAAAAATAGCACATGTAGTATCAAAAATAGGCTGTTTATTTACAGAAAATAGCGACTAGTGGAACGAAAGCGTCGCGCCGCGACCAGGCCAACTGGACACGGCAAGTAAACAAATACAAGAAAAATACTACAATGTGTCAGAAAAATATGAAAAAAGTAGAAAATGTATATTTACATGAAACGAGTCAGATGGCAACGTTTCGGTAAGATACCTTCATCAGGCCTGACTCGTTTGTAGAGAGTTAGCAGGTTAGCACGGCAGGTAGGCTAAAATCAACCTTTTATCCTTGCAGTGAAAACAGGTATTGCAGGAGAAAGGTGTTAATAGCAATAAAACATTTAAATGAAGGGGTGGGGTCCACGTGAAACACAAGTTGGCCTTCAAAATAGAAGTCTTGACCCCAACACAAGTGTAAAAAGAAGACAACAGTGACCCTCTGAAGCCCCAGGATGCTACTGCAAAATCCTATCTGCTAAAACAATAACATGAAATGGTAAACATTGTTATTGGTATATGATATATAATATAATAATCTGTAATATGATATGAATTATATAATATATTATAATAAATATATATATATAATAATAATTGACAAACACTAGTACATTCAATGGAAATAATACAGAAAGTACCCTGGATGTGTGACCTAGGGCTTCAGTATTAAACAGAGAGTTGGGAGAGGATATTCCCAGTCACCTCCCCTTAGTGAATGTTCTGAATGTACGTATATGTACCGTACCCGAGGTTAGGGTTAGGGTTAGGTTTTAGGATTAGGGTTATGGTTAGGTGTTAGGCATATATTCCCTATTACCTCCCCTAATTGTGATTTTTTGCAGGTCCAGGAGGGCGAGCGAGGGAGAGTGAGAGCCGTAAGAGGGTTAGGGTTAGGGTTAGGGTTAGGGTTAGGGTTAGGGTTAGGGTTAGGGTTAGGGTTAGGGTTAGGGTTAGGGTTAGGGTTAGGGTTAGGGTTAGGGTTAGGGTTAGGGTTAGGGTTAGGGTTAGGGTTAGGGTTAGGGTTAGGGTTAGGGTTAGGGTTAGGGGTTAGGGTTAGGGGTTAGGGTTAGGGTTAGGGTTAGGGTTAGGGTTAGGGTTAGGGTTAGGGTTAGGGTTAGGTTTGGGGTTAGGGTTAGGGTTAGGGTTAGGGTTAGGGTTAGGGTTAGGATTGGGGTTAGGGTTAGGGTTAGGATTGGGGTTAGGGTTAGGGTTAGGATTGGGGTTAGGGTTAGGGTTAGGGTTAGGGAAGAGGGGGGGTGGGGGGATATAAGGAAAATAAAGAGGGGAAGTACAGAGGGAATGTGCGCTGTCCTTCGACAATCCAACCGGCTAACACTCACATCTCGTTTAGGCCCCCCGGATATCTGGTGCCCAACTTTACGATCCAGAGGAGCTCCGCCCTGTGACGTTGGGCGAGGCTCCATCTGGGGTTCATCTCGAGGACAGTCACCCGGACGGAAGACCAACCGTGTCGGACAAAGTGCTGGACCAGGTGAGTGTCGGTATTTTTGTGTCTAACGATGTTGTACTTGTGTTGGGCGAATCTCCTAGCTATGGTATTGCCCGTCTCGCCCACGTACATCTCGCCACATCGTTGACACCGAATCACATATACACAATTCTGGGTGTGTCGGCCGCCACGGCACAACGGCTGGAAAACCTTGCGGTTGTGGGGGTTCACCAACCATTGCGCGCGGCGGACAAGGGTGTCCCTCCGAGTGGAGGGCGGGTCTCTCAATGAGCTGACCCTGGCCCTGACCAACAGATCACTCAAGTTAGAATTCTTCCGGTAGGCCGGCACCACATAATGCTCCGGCAGCCTCCCACTACTCTCCAAAAAGGTCCGGGTTAGGGTTAGGGTTAGGGTTAGGGTTAGGGTTAGGGTTAGGGTTAGGGTTAGGGTTAGGGTTAGGGTTAGGGTTAGGGTTAGGGTTAGGGTTAGGGTTAGGGTTAGGGTTAGGGTTAGGGTTAGGGTTAGGGTTAGGGTTAGGGTTAGGGTTAGGGTTAGGGTTAGGGTTAGGGTTAGGGTTAGGGTTAGGGTTAGGGTTAGGGTTAGGGTTAGGGTTAGGGGGTTAGGGTTAGGGTTAGGGTTAGGGTTAGGGTTAGGGTTAGGGTTAGGGTTAGGGTTAGGGTTAGGGGGTTAGGGTTAGGGTTAGGGTTAGGGTTAGGGTTAGGGTTAGGGTTAGGGTTAGGGTTAGGGTTAGGGTTAGGGTTAGGGTTAGGGTTAGGGTTAGGGTTAGGGTTAGGGTTAGGGTTAGGGTTAGGGTTAGGGTTAGGGTTAGGGTTAGGGTTAGGGTTAGGGTTAGGGTTAGGGTTAGGGTTAGGGTTAGGGTTAGGGTTAGGGTTAGGGTTAGGGTTAGGGTTAGGGTTAGGGTTAGGGTTAGGGTTAGGGTTAGGGTTAGGGTTAGGGTTAGGGTTAGGGTTAGGGTTAGGGTTAGGGTTAGGGTTAGGGTTAGGGTTAGGGTTAGGGTTAGGGTTAGGGTTAGGGTTAGGGTTAGGGTTAGGGTTAGGGTTAGGGTTAGGGTTAGGGTTAGGGTTAGGGTTAGGGTTAGGGTTAGGGTTAGGGTTAGGGTTAGGGTTAGGGTTAGGGTTAGGGTTAGGGTTAGGGTTAGGGTTAGGGTTAGGGTTAGGGTTAGGGTTAGGGTTAGGGTTAGGGTTAGGGTTAGGGTTAGGGTTAGGGTTAGGGTTAGGGTTAGGGTTAGGGTTAGGGTTAGGGTTAGGGTTAGGGTTAGGGTTAGGGTTAGGGTTAGGGTTAGGGTTAGGGTTAGGGTTAGGGTTAGGGTTAGGGTTAGGGTTAGGGTTAGGGTTAGGGTTAGGGTTAGAGGGTTAGGGTTAGGGTTAGGGTTAGGGTTAGGGTTAGGGTTAGGGTTAGGGTTAGGGTTAGGGTTAGGGTTAGGGTTAGGGTTAGGGTTAGGGTTAGGGTTAGGGTTAGGGTTAGGGTTAGGGTTAGGGTTAGGGTTAGGGTTAGGGTTAGGGTTAGGGTTAGGGTTAGGGTTAGGGTTAGGGTTAGGGTTAGGGTTAGGGTTAGGGTTAGGGTTAGGGTTAGGGTTAGGGTTAGGGTTAGGGTTAGGGTTAGGGTTAGGGTTAGGGTTAGGGTTAGGGTTAGGGTTAGGGTTAGGGTTAGGGTTAGGGTTAGGGTTAGGGTTAGGGTTAGGGTTAGGGTTAGGGTTAGGGTTAGGGTTAGGGTTAGGGTTAGGGTTAGGGTTAGGGTTAGGGTTAGGTTTGGGGGTAGGTTTTAGGTAAGGAGAAGGGAATGGTTAGGGTTAGGGAAGAGGGGGGGTGGGGGGTATGGGAAAAATAAAGAAGGGAAAAACGGGAATGTGCACTGTCCGTCACAATCCAACGGGCTCACACTCACACCTCATTTAGGCCCCCTGGATGTCTGGTGCCCAATTTGGAGATCCAAAGGAGCTCCGCCCGGTGGCGTTGGGCGAGGCTCCATTTGGGATCCGTCTCTACGACAGTCGCCCGGACGGAAGACCACCCGTGTCGGAGAAAATGCTGAACCAGGTGAGTGTTGGTATTTTTATGCCTAACGATGTTGTACTTGTGTTGGGCGAATCTCCTAGCTAAGGTATTGCCCGTCTCGCCCACGTACATATCGCCACATCGTTGGCACCGAATCACGTACACACAGTTCCGGGTGTGTCGGCCGCCACGGCACAACGGCTGGAAAACCTTGCGGTTGTGGGGGTTCACCAACCATTGTGAGTGGCGGACAAGGGTGTCCCTCCTAGTGGAGGGCGGGTCTCTCAGTGAGCTGACCCTGGCCCTGACCAACAGATCATTCAAGTTGGGGTTCTTACGGTAGGCCGGCACCACGTAGCGCCCCGGCAGCCTCCCGCTACTCTCCGCAAAGGTCCGGAAGTGGTCTTTGACCTTCTTGGCGACCCGCACGGCCGAGGGAGAGTAGGTGGTGATGAGAGGGATCATGTCGGTCCCAGGGGGAGGCCCCTTCGGGTCCAAGAAGACCCTCAACTGCCGTCGGAGGAAGGACCTGGAATAGCCCCTCCCCTTCAGGGCAGAAAAGAGGGTCCTCGAGGCCGTCAGGAAGTCCTCCCTTCTGGTGCAGACACGATGGAACCTCAACAATTGGGATTTCACCAACCCCGCGAAGGTATGCTTGGGGTGGAAGCTGCTTTTGAAGAGGAGCGCGTGGGTGTCGGTCTCCTTGAAGAACACCCTGATGTCCAAGTGTTGCGTGTCGGCAAAGTCGGGACCCTTGAATGTCGTGGTGTCCAAAAAGTCGACCGATGTGTTGCTCGTGGTCGACTTGATGGTGATATTTTTATTGTGAGTGTTCAGCGTGTTTAAGAACACGCTGAACTCCTCACTGGAATGGGTCCAGACACCCCAGATGTCATCCAGGTACCGGAAGTAGTGGAGAGGACGTTTTGGGCAGGCGGCCAAGGCAGAGGTCTCCCACTCTGCCATAAAAATGTTGGCATACGCCGGTGCAAATTTCTTGCCCATAGCAGTGCCCTTAATTTGGAGGTAGAAACGACCGTCAAACTCAAAGTCGTTTCTCCTCAAATTAATGTCGAGGAGCTGCAGGAGCTCCTTTTCGGGCCTGCTAACGTCGCGGTACCTGTAGAAGACATTTTTGACAGCCTGTATCCCCTCATTTATATCAATGTTTGTATACAGGCTGTCAATGTCGATGGTAAACAAAATGGCATCTGGGGGAATGCAGACCTTCTTGATTTTATCAATAAAATCATAGGTATCCCTGAGGTAGCTGTCGTGCAGAACGGACAGCGGCGTCAGATAATGATCGATGAACGCCGCCGTTCTGTACGTCTCGCTGCCGCAGTCAGACACAATGGGTCGCCCCGGAGGGATCTCGTGGGGCTTGCTCCACTTGTCTGGCTCCTTGTGAATTTTAGGGAGCATGTAGAACCTGCGGGGGCGAGGATCCGGCTCCCCCATGAGATACCTATGTTGTTTAAAATTGATAAATTTTTTAAGTAGAAGATTATCCAGAATCTTTTCTACCATGGGAATAGTTTGCGGATAAATAGGTTCCGGCAGTGGTTTATAATACGTCATGTCACTCAACTGCCGAGAACCCTCCCATATGTATTGCGATCTGTCAAAAATGACAACAGCACTCCCCTTGTCGGCTGGTTTGATCACAATATGTTTGTTTGTTTTTAGACTATGAAGGGCCTCGACTTCTCCGCGTGTCAAATTGGGAGCGACCGCAGGTGCGCAGCCCGAACCGGACATGGAGAGCCCGTCGGACCGGACCATAGCCTGGAATTCCGGAGGCATAAGTCCAGGTGAGGGCTCCCAGCCGGAACGGGCTGTGAACGGTGTGGGTCCGAGAGAATCTTGTTTCTCATAGTATACCTCAAGTTTGACACGTCTGTGGTAGCGCTGGAGGTCAAATTGAAGTTGATGATGCCAGTCGCTACTGAGATTAGTGGAAGGAATGAAGTTGAGGCCCTTATTGAGGAGGGAGATTTGTAAGGGGGTTGGCGTGAAATTATGGGCCAAATTTATCACGTTCTTATTACCCCCCCGAGCGATCGGGATTATGGGGATGCCAAGTTTAAAAAGTCAAGCCAGTGCTTGAGCATCAACTTGGCCGTGTCCCGAGTCCAGTGGACCAGGTCGGGTTGGGTCTCAAAGTCCCGGCTGTCGAGAGCCGGGATGTGAGCATAATTGTTGCTGATTAAACTATTCAGCCGCCCGAGGTTGTTTTTCTGCTCAACGGGCAAAGCGGCCGAATAGTTAATCAGGGGGATTAGCACTCGGGCCCGTGGGAAGGTAGCCACGGCCATCCTGAGTGCCCCTTGGAGCTGCTTAATAGCGGTCTCCTTAACTTTCTGCTCACGATGGTTGATCCCAAAGGCTAGAACCAACACTTCAACCGGTGCAGCAATTACGGTCTTGCGTAGGATGGCCTCCGCGTGTCTAAAACTGGCGCCCGGGTAACTGTCGATCTGAAGGTCGTCGACGTAAAAAGGTGGTAGGTGGGACAGATTGGAGTCGCCGATCACCAAGAATTTCTTGTTGGCCGACAACTTCCAATCCATCATCCTCCTACTCGAGACCATGTGTCTAGTGGGTCTACGGGGGGAGGCACTAGCCGTATCCTCTACCAACTCGACACATTCTGGAATAGACAGGTGTTGTGGAGTATCTGGGACGGAAGGCCTCTTGTGTGGCTTCCTTTTTAGTGCCCCAGGGAACAAATGTGCCCAATCGGGGGACTCCTGAGGAAGCATCTCCTGAGGGGGCGTCTCCTGAGGAGGCGTCCGCTGCAAGGGTGAGTCCTCATAGTCCACCATAGGAGCCCCGGAAAGTGTGGGCCCCCGTGGTGAAAATTCACCCTGTGGTGCCGTCTCATCTGCCGTCTCAGGCTGGAGAGGGGACCAGTCGGGGGTCGCGGAAGAGTAACGAGGGGACATCACCGAAGAAAGCCCCCGCTCCTGTTCTTCATCCCGAAAGTCGATCAGGAGAGGCGAGGAGGCCGTGGGTCCCCCTGGTGAGTCATCGTCGTCCTCTGTATGGGTGGGGGTGTCCTGGGTTTGATCCGCCCCGGAGCTTGTGGACCCACGTGGTGAGTCATCGTCGTCCTCGGTCTGAGTGGGGGTCTCCTGTGTGTCTTGTCTTGCAGGTGATCCCAGAGGAAGCCTCCTGCGAGATGCAGGAATAAGCTGGGTGGGCGGAGCCTCGCCGAGGGTGTCCTGGGCAGGCCCGCTGTCCGTGGCCCGGGGCTGTGTCACCCTCTGCTCCTTGGGTGGTTCCGGTCGACGAGGAAGGAAGATCGGGGCAACCCGTGCTGGAGGGATTGCATCCCGATCCACCTCAGGAGACCAATCTGGAGCCACGGCGTCGGTGCTGGTAGCCACCGAGACCCGGGCGACGACCCGAGCCGGAGGGCTGCTAGCCCGTACCACCCCAGGAGCCCCGTCAGGGCCCGTAGGGTCAGTATGGGTGCCCACCGATACCCGGGTGGCGGTCTGGACCGGCAAGGACTGGGCCGGGCGTACCACCTCCGCGTTGACAGGGGGGTCGGCGAAGGCCGCGACGATCAGAGCCTCGGCCTTCCCGAGGGTGTCCCCCATCAGTCTGCGTCCCAGATGTTTCTTGGCCCATGTAGAGGCCAGCTGAAAAGCGGGTCTCCAAACCTCGTCAATAAAACTGGTTATCTTGTCCAATTCCACTTGTAGAGTGTTTTTATAATGGTCTCTTAAAACCTCAACCGTCGTTAATGCCCAAGTCCTGGCATTGCACCTGATAAGCGTCTCAACGTCAGGGTTGGAGACCGCTGGTTTGATCATGGTGGCAAGCGTCTCTTCCATTTTTATTATGGACTGGGGGTGAGTGTCTTTTGTAACATTATTCAAATGGTGTGTTATTTTGATAATATTATAAAAACACTGTGCTTTTAAATTCCCCTCCATGGACGTTGTGGAGTTGTCAGGGGGTGCAGTCCTCCGAGAAGCGTCCTGACGCTTCTTGCGTGTCTTCTTGGGACGGGGAGGATTGCGGGGACGTCTTTGAGGCCAATGTTCAGGTAAAAAATAGTCCTGAGAATAATGTCTGGGAGGCCTAGAGTCCATGTCTCTACTGGTATTACGGGAGCGCCCATTCCTCCTGGAAGCATCCCGGCGTTTCCTCCGTGTCCCCCTGGGGGGAGGAGGATAGCGGGGACGTCTTTGAGGTGAATATTGTGGCCTAAAGTACTCCTGAGAGTGCTGTCTTGAAGGCACAAAATTCCTATTTTGGCGTGTGTTTCTCCTATAATTCCACTGAGGGGCGCTGCGGCGCTCTTGATGTAGGTCATCAAAATGGCGGCGTGTCTGCGGGTAGGGGCGACGCGGATAGGAATCCTGCCGTCCCCGTGCTACATCCGCATAAGACCTCTGGGGCCGCTGCTCATCCCACTGAGAAAAATATTCCTCCTGGTCATAATGACAACGTTCATCATCCTGGGCGAGCCACTCTGAAGGCGCAGCCTGACGTCGCCGTGCGCGTCTTCGCCCCGACCTGACCGGAAGCCAGTCGTATTCGAAACCATCCGACATATTGCAAAATTATTTTAATATGTCGCTGGTGTGGATGATGTGAAAAACTGGTTGGCGAAAAAAAGGTTTGTTCGCTTTATAAAAATAAATTGTCTTTATCCGTTTCCTTTGTGAAAAAGAGAGAACGGAATGCTCGGAGGCGGGACTTCCGCCGAGGTCAAGATAATCACTTCCGGTTGATGGCTGGCTGCATAAACGGTGAGATACGCTTTTTTGTTCAAAAATATGCTGTATCTCGCGCTAATGAGCCACCGGAATATCTCGTGAGTAAAAATAGCACATGTAGTATCAAAAATAGGCTGTTTATTTACAGAAAATAGCGACTAGTGGAACGAAAGCGTCGCGCCGCGACCAGGCCTTCAACTGGACACGGCAAGTAAACAAATACAAGAAAAATACTACAATGTGTCAGAAAAATATGAAAAAAGTAGAAAATGTATATTTACATGAAACGAGTCAGATGGCAACGTTTCGGTAAGATACCTTCATCAGGCCTGACTCGTTTGTAGAGAGTTAGCAGGTTAGCACGGCAGGTAGGCTAAAGTCAACCTTTTATCCTTGCAGTGAAAACAGGTATTGCAGGAGAAAGGTGTTAATAGCAATATAACATTTAAATGAAGGGGTGGGGTCCACGTCAAACACAAGTTGGCCTTCAAAATAGAAGTCTTGACCACAACACAAGTGTAAAAAGAAGACAACAGTGACCCTCTGAAGCCCCAGGATGCTACTGCAAAATCCTGTCTGCTAAAACAATAACATGAAATGATAGACATTGTTATTGTTATATGATATATAATATAATACAATGTAATATGGTATAAATATTATATAATATATTATAATAAATCTATATGTATATATATATATATATATATATAATAATAGACAAACACTAGTACATTCAAATAGAAATAATACAGAAAGTACCCTGGATGTGTGACCTAGGGCTTCAGTATTAAACAGAGAGTTGGGAGAGGATATTCCCAGTAGGCTCCCCTTAGTGTAATGCTCTGAATGTACGTATGTGTACCGTACCCGAGGTTAGGGTTAGGGTTAGGGTTAGGGTTAGGGTTAGGTTTTAGGATTGGGGTTGGGGTAGGTTTTAGGTATGTATTCCCTGTTACCTCCCCTTAATATGATGCTCCGATTGTATCCCATCCCCAGGTGAGTATATTTAATGCGTTTTCTGTCTGTTTTGGCAGGTCCAGGAGGGCGAGCGAGGGAGAGTGAGAGCCGTAAGAGGATTGGAGGCACTGGCTGGTTAGGTTTGGGGGTAGGTTTTAGGTAAGGAGAAGGGAATGGTTAGGGTTAGGGAAGAGGGGGGGTGGGGGGTATGGGAAAAATAAAGAAGGGAAAAACGGGAATGTGCACTGTCCGTCACAATCCAACGGGCTCACACTCACACCTCATTTAGGCCCCCTGGATGTCTGGTGCCCAATTTGGAGATCCAAAGGAGCTCCGCCCGGTGGCGTTGGGCGAGGCTCCATTTGGGATCCGTCTCTACGACAGTCGCCCGGACGGAAGACCACCCGTGTCGGAGAAAATGCTGAACCAGGTGAGTGTTGGTATTTTTATGCCTAACGATGTTGTACTTGTGTTGGGCGAATCTCCTAGCTAAGGTATTGCCCGTCTCGCCCACGTACATATCGCCACATCGTTGGCACCGAATCACGTACACACAGTTCCGGGTGTGTCGGCCGCCACGGCACAACGGCTGGAAAACCTTGCGGTTGTGGGGGTTCACCAACCATTGTGAGTGGCGGACAAGGGTGTCCCTCCTAGTGGAGGGCGGGTCTCTCAGTGAGCTGACCCTGGCCCTGACCAACAGATCATTCAAGTTGGGGTTCTTACGGTAGGCCGGCACCACGTAGCGCCCCGGCAGCCTCCCGCTACTCTCCGCAAAGGTCCGGAAGTGGTCTTTGACCTTCTTGGCGACCCGCACGGCCGAGGGAGAGTAGGTGGTGATGAGAGGGATCATGTCGGTCCCAGGGGGAGGCCCCTTCGGGTCCAAGAAGACCCTCAACTGCCGTCGGAGGAAGGACCTGGAATAGCCCCTCCCCTTCAGGGCAGAAAAGAGGGTCCTCGAGGCCGTCAGGAAGTCCTCCCTTCTGGTGCAGACACGATGGAACCTCAACAATTGGGATTTCACCAACCCCGCGAAGGTATGCTTGGGGTGGAAGCTGCTTTTGAAGAGGAGCGCGTGGGTGTCGGTCTCCTTGAAGAACACCCTGATGTCCAAGTGTTGCGTGTCGGCAAAGTCGGGACCCTTGAATGTCGTGGTGTCCAAAAAGTCGACCGATGTGTTGCTCGTGGTCGACTTGATGGTGATATTTTTATTGTGAGTGTTCAGCGTGTTTAAGAACACGCTGAACTCCTCACTGGAATGGGTCCAGACACCCCAGATGTCATCCAGGTACCGGAAGTAGTGGAGAGGACGTTTTGGGCAGGCGGCCAAGGCAGAGGTCTCCCACTCTGCCATAAAAATGTTGGCATACGCCGGTGCAAATTTCTTGCCCATAGCAGTGCCCTTAATTTGGAGGTAGAAACGACCGTCAAACTCAAAGTCGTTTCTCCTCAAATTAATGTCGAGGAGCTGCAGGAGCTCCTTTTCGGGCCTGCTAACGTCGCGGTACCTGTAGAAGACATTTTTGACAGCCTGTATCCCCTCATTTATATCAATGTTTGTATACAGGCTGTCAATGTCGATGGTAAACAAAATGGCATCTGGGGGAATGCAGACCTTCTTGATTTTATCAATAAAATCATAGGTATCCCTGAGGTAGCTGTCGTGCAGAACGGACAGCGGCGTCAGATAATGATCGATGAACGCCGCCGTTCTGTACGTCTCGCTGCCGCAGTCAGACACAATGGGTCGCCCCGGAGGGATCTCGTGGGGCTTGCTCCACTTGTCTGGCTCCTTGTGAATTTTAGGGAGCATGTAGAACCTGCGGGGGCGAGGATCCGGCTCCCCCATGAGATACCTATGTTGTTTAAAATTGATAAATTTTTTAAGTAGAAGATTATCCAGAATCTTTTCTACCATGGGAATAGTTTGCGGATAAATAGGTTCCGGCAGTGGTTTATAATACGTCATGTCACTCAACTGCCGAGAACCCTCCCATATGTATTGCGATCTGTCAAAAATGACAACAGCACTCCCCTTGTCGGCTGGTTTGATCACAATATGTTTGTTTGTTTTTAGACTATGAAGGGCCTCGACTTCTCCGCGTGTCAAATTGGGAGCGACCGCAGGTGCGCAGCCCGAACCGGACATGGAGAGCCCGTCGGACCGGACCATAGCCTGGAATTCCGGAGGCATAAGTCCAGGTGAGGGCTCCCAGCCGGAACGGGCTGTGAACGGTGTGGGTCCGAGAGAATCTTGTTTCTCATAGTATACCTCAAGTTTGACACGTCTGTGGTAGCGCTGGAGGTCAAATTGAAGTTGATGATGCCAGTCGCTACTGAGATTAGTGGAAGGAATGAAGTTGAGGCCCTTATTGAGGAGGGAGATTTGTAAGGGGGTTGGCGTGAAATTATGGGCCAAATTTATCACGTTCTTATTACCCCCCCGAGCGATCGGGATTATGGGGATGCCAAGTTTAAAAAGTCAAGCCAGTGCTTGAGCATCAACTTGGCCGTGTCCCGAGTCCAGTGGACCAGGTCGGGTTGGGTCTCAAAGTCCCGGCTGTCGAGAGCCGGGATGTGAGCATAATTGTTGCTGATTAAACTATTCAGCCGCCCGAGGTTGTTTTTCTGCTCAACGGGCAAAGCGGCCGAATAGTTAATCAGGGGGATTAGCACTCGGGCCCGTGGGAAGGTAGCCACGGCCATCCTGAGTGCCCCTTGGAGCTGCTTAATAGCGGTCTCCTTAACTTTCTGCTCACGATGGTTGATCCCAAAGGCTAGAACCAACACTTCAACCGGTGCAGCAATTACGGTCTTGCGTAGGATGGCCTCCGCGTGTCTAAAACTGGCGCCCGGGTAACTGTCGATCTGAAGGTCGTCGACGTAAAAAGGTGGTAGGTGGGACAGATTGGAGTCGCCGATCACCAAGAATTTCTTGTTGGCCGACAACTTCCAATCCATCATCCTCCTACTCGAGACCATGTGTCTAGTGGGTCTACGGGGGGAGGCACTAGCCGTATCCTCTACCAACTCGACACATTCTGGAATAGACAGGTGTTGTGGAGTATCTGGGACGGAAGGCCTCTTGTGTGGCTTCCTTTTTAGTGCCCCAGGGAACAAATGTGCCCAATCGGGGGACTCCTGAGGAAGCATCTCCTGAGGGGGCGTCTCCTGAGGAGGCGTCCGCTGCAAGGGTGAGTCCTCATAGTCCACCATAGGAGCCCCGGAAAGTGTGGGCCCCCGTGGTGAAAATTCACCCTGTGGTGCCGTCTCATCTGCCGTCTCAGGCTGGAGAGGGGACCAGTCGGGGGTCGCGGAAGAGTAACGAGGGGACATCACCGAAGAAAGCCCCCGCTCCTGTTCTTCATCCCGAAAGTCGATCAGGAGAGGCGAGGAGGCCGTGGGTCCCCCTGGTGAGTCATCGTCGTCCTCTGTATGGGTGGGGGTGTCCTGGGTTTGATCCGCCCCGGAGCTTGTGGACCCACGTGGTGAGTCATCGTCGTCCTCGGTCTGAGTGGGGGTCTCCTGTGTGTCTTGTCTTGCAGGTGATCCCAGAGGAAGCCTCCTGCGAGATGCAGGAATAAGCTGGGTGGGCGGAGCCTCGCCGAGGGTGTCCTGGGCAGGCCCGCTGTCCGTGGCCCGGGGCTGTGTCACCCTCTGCTCCTTGGGTGGTTCCGGTCGACGAGGAAGGAAGATCGGGGCAACCCGTGCTGGAGGGATTGCATCCCGATCCACCTCAGGAGACCAATCTGGAGCCACGGCGTCGGTGCTGGTAGCCACCGAGACCCGGGCGACGACCCGAGCCGGAGGGCTGCTAGCCCGTACCACCCCAGGAGCCCCGTCAGGGCCCGTAGGGTCAGTATGGGTGCCCACCGATACCCGGGTGGCGGTCTGGACCGGCAAGGACTGGGCCGGGCGTACCACCTCCGCGTTGACAGGGGGGTCGGCGAAGGCCGCGACGATCAGAGCCTCGGCCTTCCCGAGGGTGTCCCCCATCAGTCTGCGTCCCAGATGTTTCTTGGCCCATGTAGAGGCCAGCTGAAAAGCGGGTCTCCAAACCTCGTCAATAAAACTGGTTATCTTGTCCAATTCCACTTGTAGAGTGTTTTTATAATGGTCTCTTAAAACCTCAACCGTCGTTAATGCCCAAGTCCTGGCATTGCACCTGATAAGCGTCTCAACGTCAGGGTTGGAGACCGCTGGTTTGATCATGGTGGCAAGCGTCTCTTCCATTTTTATTATGGACTGGGGGTGAGTGTCTTTTGTAACATTATTCAAATGGTGTGTTATTTTGATAATATTATAAAAACACTGTGCTTTTAAATTCCCCTCCATGGACGTTGTGGAGTTGTCAGGGGGTGCAGTCCTCCGAGAAGCGTCCTGACGCTTCTTGCGTGTCTTCTTGGGACGGGGAGGATTGCGGGGACGTCTTTGAGGCCAATGTTCAGGTAAAAAATAGTCCTGAGAATAATGTCTGGGAGGCCTAGAGTCCATGTCTCTACTGGTATTACGGGAGCGCCCATTCCTCCTGGAAGCATCCCGGCGTTTCCTCCGTGTCCCCCTGGGGGGAGGAGGATAGCGGGGACGTCTTTGAGGTGAATATTGTGGCCTAAAGTACTCCTGAGAGTGCTGTCTTGAAGGCACAAAATTCCTATTTTGGCGTGTGTTTCTCCTATAATTCCACTGAGGGGCGCTGCGGCGCTCTTGATGTAGGTCATCAAAATGGCGGCGTGTCTGCGGGTAGGGGCGACGCGGATAGGAATCCTGCCGTCCCCGTGCTACATCCGCATAAGACCTCTGGGGCCGCTGCTCATCCCACTGAGAAAAATATTCCTCCTGGTCATAATGACAACGTTCATCATCCTGGGCGAGCCACTCTGAAGGCGCAGCCTGACGTCGCCGTGCGCGTCTTCGCCCCGACCTGACCGGAAGCCAGTCGTATTCGAAACCATCCGACATATTGCAAAATTATTTTAATATGTCGCTGGTGTGGATGATGTGAAAAACTGGTTGGCGAAAAAAAGGTTTGTTCGCTTTATAAAAATAAATTGTCTTTATCCGTTTCCTTTGTGAAAAAGAGAGAACGGAATGCTCGGAGGCGGGACTTCCGCCGAGGTCAAGATAATCACTTCCGGTTGATGGCTGGCTGCATAAACGGTGAGATACGCTTTTTTGTTCAAAAATATGCTGTATCTCGCGCTAATGAGCCACCGGAATATCTCGTGAGTAAAAATAGCACATGTAGTATCAAAAATAGGCTGTTTATTTACAGAAAATAGCGACTAGTGGAACGAAAGCGTCGCGCCGCGACCAGGCCTTCAACTGGACACGGCAAGTAAACAAATACAAGAAAAATACTACAATGTGTCAGAAAAATATGAAAAAAGTAGAAAATGTATATTTACATGAAACGAGTCAGATGGCAACGTTTCGGTAAGATACCTTCATCAGGCCTGACTCGTTTGTAGAGAGTTAGCAGGTTAGCACGGCAGGTAGGCTAAAGTCAACCTTTTATCCTTGCAGTGAAAACAGGTATTGCAGGAGAAAGGTGTTAATAGCAATATAACATTTAAATGAAGGGGTGGGGTCCACGTCAAACACAAGTTGGCCTTCAAAATAGAAGTCTTGACCACAACACAAGTGTAAAAAGAAGACAACAGTGACCCTCTGAAGCCCCAGGATGCTACTGCAAAATCCTGTCTGCTAAAACAATAACATGAAATGATAGACATTGTTATTGTTATATGATATATAATATAATACAATGTAATATGGTATAAATATTATATAATATATTATAATAAATCTATATGTATATATATATATATATATATATAATAATAGACAAACACTAGTACATTCAAATAGAAATAATACAGAAAGTACCCTGGATGTGTGACCTAGGGCTTCAGTATTAAACAGAGAGTTGGGAGAGGATATTCCCAGTAGGCTCCCCTTAGTGTAATGCTCTGAATGTACGTATGTGTACCGTACCCGAGGTTAGGGTTAGGGTTAGGGTTAGGGTTAGGGTTAGGTTTTAGGATTGGGGTTGGGGTAGGTTTTAGGTATGTATTCCCTGTTACCTCCCCTTAATATGATGCTCCGATTGTATCCCATCCCCAGGTGAGTATATTTAATGCGTTTTCTGTCTGTTTTGGCAGGTCCAGGAGGGCGAGCGAGGGAGAGTGAGAGCCGTAAGAGGATTGGAGGCACTGGCTGGTTAGGTTTGGGGGTAGGTTTTAGGTAAGGAGAAGGGAATGGTTAGGGTTAGGGAAGAGGGGGGGTGGGGGGTATGGGAAAAATAAAGAAGGGAAAAACGGGAATGTGCACTGTCCGTCACAATCCAACGGGCTCACACTCACACCTCATTTAGGCCCCCTGGATGTCTGGTGCCCAATTTGGAGATCCAAAGGAGCTCCGCCCGGTGGCGTTGGGCGAGGCTCCATTTGGGATCCGTCTCTACGACAGTCGCCCGGACGGAAGACCACCCGTGTCGGAGAAAATGCTGAACCAGGTGAGTGTTGGTATTTTTATGCCTAACGATGTTGTACTTGTGTTGGGCGAATCTCCTAGCTAAGGTATTGCCCGTCTCGCCCACGTACATATCGCCACATCGTTGGCACCGAATCACGTACACACAGTTCCGGGTGTGTCGGCCGCCACGGCACAACGGCTGGAAAACCTTGCGGTTGTGGGGGTTCACCAACCATTGTGAGTGGCGGACAAGGGTGTCCCTCCTAGTGGAGGGCGGGTCTCTCAGTGAGCTGACCCTGGCCCTGACCAACAGATCATTCAAGTTGGGGTTCTTACGGTAGGCCGGCACCACGTAGCGCCCCGGCAGCCTCCCGCTACTCTCCGCAAAGGTCCGGAAGTGGTCTTTGACCTTCTTGGCGACCCGCACGGCCGAGGGAGAGTAGGTGGTGATGAGAGGGATCATGTCGGTCCCAGGGGGAGGCCCCTTCGGGTCCAAGAAGACCCTCAACTGCCGTCGGAGGAAGGACCTGGAATAGCCCCTCCCCTTCAGGGCAGAAAAGAGGGTCCTCGAGGCCGTCAGGAAGTCCTCCCTTCTGGTGCAGACACGATGGAACCTCAACAATTGGGATTTCACCAACCCCGCGAAGGTATGCTTGGGGTGGAAGCTGCTTTTGAAGAGGAGCGCGTGGGTGTCGGTCTCCTTGAAGAACACCCTGATGTCCAAGTGTTGCGTGTCGGCAAAGTCGGGACCCTTGAATGTCGTGGTGTCCAAAAAGTCGACCGATGTGTTGCTCGTGGTCGACTTGATGGTGATATTTTTATTGTGAGTGTTCAGCGTGTTTAAGAACACGCTGAACTCCTCACTGGAATGGGTCCAGACACCCCAGATGTCATCCAGGTACCGGAAGTAGTGGAGAGGACGTTTTGGGCAGGCGGCCAAGGCAGAGGTCTCCCACTCTGCCATAAAAATGTTGGCATACGCCGGTGCAAATTTCTTGCCCATAGCAGTGCCCTTAATTTGGAGGTAGAAACGACCGTCAAACTCAAAGTCGTTTCTCCTCAAATTAATGTC
>NC_084578.2:0-10000 GCF_033978685.3 Nerophis lumbriciformis | reverse complement strand
GTTAGGGTTAGGGTTAGGGTTAGGGTTAGGGTTAGGGTTAGGGTTAGGGTTAGGGTTAGGGTTAGGGTTAGGGTTAGGGTTAGGGTTAGGGTTAGGGTTAGGGTTAGGGTTAGGGTTAGGGTTAGGGTTAGGGTTAGGGTTAGGGTTAGGGTTAGGGTTAGGGTTAGGGTTAGGGTTAGGGTTAGGGTTAGGGTTAGGGTTAGGGTTAGGGTTAGGGTTAGGGTTAGGGTTAGGGTTAGGGTTAGGGTTAGGGTTAGGGTTAGGGTTAGGGTTAGGGTTAGGGTTAGGGTTAGGGTTAGGGTTAGGGTTAGGGTTAGGGTTAGGGTTAGGGTTAGGGTTAGGGTTAGGGTTAGGGTTAGGGTTAGGGTTAGGGTTAGGGTTAGGGTTAGGGTTAGGGTTAGGGTTAGGGTTAGGGTTAGGGTTAGGGTTAGGGTTAGGGTTAGGGTTAGGGTTAGGGTTAGGGTTAGGGTTAGGGTTAGGGTTAGGGTTAGGGTTAGGGTTAGGGTTAGGGTTAGGGTTAGGGTTAGGGTTAGGGTTAGGGTTAGGGTTAGGGTTAGGGTTAGGGTTAGGGTTAGGGTTAGGGTTAGGGTTAGGGTTAGGGTTAGGGTTAGGGTTAGGGTTAGGGTTAGGGTTAGGGTTAGGGTTAGGGTTAGGGTTAGGGTTAGGGTTAGGGTTAGGGTTAGGGTTAGGGTTAGGGTTAGGGTTAGGGTTAGGGTTAGGGTTAGGGTTAGGGTTAGGGTTAGGGTTAGGGTTAGGGTTAGGGTTAGGGTTAGGGTTAGGGTTAGGGTTAGGGTTAGGGTTAGGGTTAGGGTTAGGGTTAGGGTTAGGGTTAGGGTTAGGGTTAGGGTTAGGGTTAGGGTTAGGGTTAGGGTTAGGGTTAGGGTTAGGGTTAGGGTTAGGGTTAGGGTTAGGGTTAGGGTTAGGGTTAGGGTTAGGGTTAGGGTTAGGGTTAGGGTTAGGGTTAGGGTTAGGGTTAGGGTTAGGGTTAGGGTTAGGGTTAGGGTTAGGGTTAGGGTTAGGGTTAGGGTTAGGGTTAGGGTTAGGGTTAGGGTTAGGGTTAGGGTTAGGGTTAGGGTTAGGGTTAGGGTTAGGGTTAGGGTTAGGGTTAGGGTTAGGGTTAGGGTTAGGGTTAGGGTTAGGGTTAGGGTTAGGGTTAGGGTTAGGGTTAGGGTTAGGGTTAGGGTTAGGGTTAGGGTTAGGGTTAGGGTTAGGGTTAGGGTTAGGGTTAGGGTTAGGGTTAGGGTTAGGGTTAGGGTTAGGGTTAGGGTTAGGGTTAGGGTTAGGGTTAGGGTTAGGGTTAGGGTTAGGGTTAGGGTTAGGGTTAGGGTTAGGGTTAGGGTTAGGGTTAGGGTTAGGGTTAGGGTTAGGGTTAGGGTTAGGGTTAGGGTTAGGGTTAGGGTTAGGGTTAGGGTTAGGGTTAGGGTTAGGGTTAGGGTTAGGGTTAGGGTTAGGGTTAGGGTTAGGGTTAGGGTTAGGGTTAGGGTTAGGGTTAGGGTTAGGGTTAGGGTTAGGGTTAGGGTTAGGGTTAGGGTTAGGGTTAGGGTTAGGGTTAGGGTTAGGGTTAGGGTTAGGGTTAGGGTTAGGGTTAGGGTTAGGGTTAGGGTTAGGGTTAGGGTTAGGGTTAGGGTTAGGGTTAGGGTTAGGGTTAGGGTTAGGGTTAGGGTTAGGGTTAGGGTTAGGGTTAGGGTTAGGGTTAGGGTTAGGGTTAGGGTTAGGGTTAGGGTTAGGGTTAGGGTTAGGGTTAGGGTTAGGGTTAGGGTTAGGGTTAGGGTTAGGGTTAGGGTTAGGGTTAGGGTTAGGGTTAGGGTTAGGGTTAGGGTTAGGGTTAGGGTTAGGGTTAGGGTTAGGGTTAGGGTTAGGGTTAGGGTTAGGGTTAGGGTTAGGGTTAGGGTTAGGGTTAGGGTTAGGGTTAGGGTTAGGGTTAGGGTTAGGGTTAGGGTTAGGGTTAGGGTTAGGGTTAGGGTTAGGGTTAGGGTTAGGGTTAGGGTTAGGGTTAGGGTTAGGGTTAGGGTTAGGGTTAGGGTTAGGGTTAGGGTTAGGGTTAGGGTTAGGGTTAGGGTTAGGGTTAGGGTTAGGGTTAGGGTTAGGGTTAGGGTTAGGGTTAGGGTTAGGGTTAGGGTTAGGGTTAGGGTTAGGGTTAGGGTTAGGGTTAGGGTTAGGGTTAGGGTTAGGGTTAGGGTTAGGGTTAGGGTTAGGGTTAGGGTTAGGGTTAGGGTTAGGGTTAGGGTTAGGGTTAGGGTTAGGGTTAGGGTTAGGGTTAGGGTTAGGGTTAGGGTTAGGGTTAGGGTTAGGGTTAGGGTTAGGGTTAGGGTTAGGGTTAGGGTTAGGGTTAGGGTTAGGGTTAGGGTTAGGGTTAGGGTTAGGGTTAGGGTTAGGGTTAGGGTTAGGGTTAGGGTTAGGGTTAGGGTTAGGGTTAGGGTTAGGGTTAGGGTTAGGGTTAGGGTTAGGGTTAG
Organism: Nerophis lumbriciformis; assembly: GCF_033978685.3. Taxonomy (NCBI): domain Eukaryota; kingdom Metazoa; phylum Chordata; class Actinopteri; order Syngnathiformes; family Syngnathidae; genus Nerophis; species Nerophis lumbriciformis. Next base: position 7,547 of record NC_084578.2, on the reverse strand, counting down.
GGTTAGGGTTAGGGTTAGGGTTAGGGTTAGGGTTAGGGTTAGGGTTAGGGTTAGGGTTAGGGTTAGGGTTAGGGTTAGGGTTAGGGTTAGGGTTAGGGTTAGGGTTAGGGTTAGGGTTAGGGTTAGGGTTAGGGTTAGGGTTAGGGTTAGGGTTAGGGTTAGGGTTAGGGTTAGGGTTAGGGTTAGGGTTAGGGTTAGGGTTAGGGTTAGGGTTAGGGTTAGGGTTAGGGTTAGGGTTAGGGTTAGGGTTAGGGTTAGGGTTAGGGTTAGGGTTAGGGTTAGGGTTAGGGTTAGGGTTAGGGTTAGGGTTAGGGTTAGGGTTAGGGTTAGGGTTAGGGTTAGGGTTAGGGTTAGGGTTAGGGTTAGGGTTAGGGTTAGGGTTAGGGTTAGGGTTAGGGTTAGGGTTAGGGTTAGGGTTAGGGTTAGGGTTAGGGTTAGGGTTAGGGTTAGGGTTAGGGTTAGGGTTAGGGTTAGGGTTAGGGTTAGGGTTAGGGTTAGGGTTAGGGTTAGGGTTAGGGTTAGGGTTAGGGTTAGGGTTAGGGTTAGGGTTAGGGTTAGGGTTAGGGTTAGGGTTAGGGTTAGGGTTAGGGTTAGGGTTAGGGTTAGGGTTAGGGTTAGGGTTAGGGTTAGGGTTAGGGTTAGGGTTAGGGTTAGGGTTAGGGTTAGGGTTAGGGTTAGGGTTAGGGTTAGGGTTAGGGTTAGGGTTAGGGTTAGGGTTAGGGTTAGGGTTAGGGTTAGGGTTAGGGTTAGGGTTAGGGTTAGGGTTAGGGTTAGGGTTAGGGTTAGGGTTAGGGTTAGGGTTAGGGTTAGGGTTAGGGTTAGGGTTAGGGTTAGGGTTAGGGTTAGGGTTAGGGTTAGGGTTAGGGTTAGGGTTAGGGTTAGGGTTAGGGTTAGGGTTAGGGTTAGGGTTAGGGTTAGGGTTAGGGTTAGGGTTAGGGTTAGGGTTAGGGTTAGGGTTAGGGTTAGGGTTAGGGTTAGGGTTAGGGTTAGGGTTAGGGTTAGGGTTAGGGTTAGGGTTAGGGTTAGGGTTAGGGTTAGGGTTAGGGTTAGGGTTAGGGTTAGGGTTAGGGTTAGGGTTAGGGTTAGGGTTAGGGTTAGGGTTAGGGTTAGGGTTAGGGTTAGGGTTAGGGTTAGGGTTAGGGTTAGGGTTAGGGTTAGGGTTAGGGTTAGGGTTAGGGTTAGGGTTAGGGTTAGGGTTAGGGTTAGGGTTAGGGTTAGGGTTAGGGTTAGGGTTAGGGTTAGGGTTAGGGTTAGGGTTAGGGTTAGGGTTAGGGTTAGGGTTAGGGTTAGGGTTAGGGTTAGGGTTAGGGTTAGGGTTAGGGTTAGGGTTAGGGTTAGGGTTAGGGTTAGGGTTAGGGTTAGGGTTAGGGTTAGGGTTAGGGTTAGGGTTAGGGTTAGGGTTAGGGTTAGGGTTAGGGTTAGGGTTAGGGTTAGGGTTAGGGTTAGGGTTAGGGTTAGGGTTAGGGTTAGGGTTAGGGTTAGGGTTAGGGTTAGGGTTAGGGTTAGGGTTAGGGTTAGGGTTAGGGTTAGGGTTAGGGTTAGGGTTAGGGTTAGGGTTAGGGTTAGGGTTAGGGTTAGGGTTAGGGTTAGGGTTAGGGTTAGGGTTAGGGTTAGGGTTAGGGTTAGGGTTAGGGTTAGGGTTAGGGTTAGGGTTAGGGTTAGGGTTAGGGTTAGGGTTAGGGTTAGGGTTAGGGTTAGGGTTAGGGTTAGGGTTAGGGTTAGGGTTAGGGTTAGGGTTAGGGTTAGGGTTAGGGTTAGGGTTAGGGTTAGGGTTAGGGTTAGGGTTAGGGTTAGGGTTAGGGTTAGGGTTAGGGTTAGGGTTAGGGTTAGGGTTAGGGTTAGGGTTAGGGTTAGGGTTAGGGTTAGGGTTAGGGTTAGGGTTAGGGTTAGGGTTAGGGTTAGGGTTAGGGTTAGGGTTAGGGTTAGGGTTAGGGTTAGGGTTAGGGTTAGGGTTAGGGTTAGGGTTAGGGTTAGGGTTAGGGTTAGGGTTAGGGTTAGGGTTAGGGTTAGGGTTAGGGTTAGGGTTAGGGTTAGGGTTAGGGTTAGGGTTAGGGTTAGGGTTAGGGTTAGGGTTAGGGTTAGGGTTAGGGTTAGGGTTAGGGTTAGGGTTAGGGTTAGGGTTAGGGTTAGGGTTAGGGTTAGGGTTAGGGTTAGGGTTAGGGTTAGGGTTAGGGTTAGGGTTAGGGTTAGGGTTAGGGTTAGGGTTAGGGTTAGGGTTAGGGTTAGGGTTAGGGTTAGGGTTAGGGTTAGGGTTAGGGTTAGGGTTAGGGTTAGGGTTAGGGTTAGGGTTAGGGTTAGGGTTAGGGTTAGGGTTAGGGTTAGGGTTAGGGTTAGGGTTAGGGTTAGGGTTAGGGTTAGGGTTAGGGTTAGGGTTAGGGTTAGGGTTAGGGTTAGGGTTAGGGTTAGGGTTAGGGTTAGGGTTAGGGTTAGGGTTAGGGTTAGGGTTAGGGTTAGGGTTAGGGTTAGGGTTAGGGTTAGGGTTAGGGTTAGGGTTAGGGTTAGGGTTAGGGTTAGGGTTAGGGTTAGGGTTAGGGTTAGGGTTAGGGTTAGGGTTAGGGTTAGGGTTAGGGTTAGGGTTAGGGTTAGGGTTAGGGTTAGGGTTAGGGTTAGGGTTAGGGTTAGGGTTAGGGTTAGGGTTAGGGTTAGGGTTAGGGTTAGGGTTAGGGTTAGGGTTAGGGTTAGGGTTAGGGTTAGGGTTAGGGTTAGGGTTAGGGTTAGGGTTAGGGTTAGGGTTAGGGTTAGGGTTAGGGTTAGGGTTAGGGTTAGGGTTAGGGTTAGGGTTAGGGTTAGGGTTAGGGTTAGGGTTAGGGTTAGGGTTAGGGTTAGGGTTAGGGTTAGGGTTAGGGTTAGGGTTAGGGTTAGGGTTAGGGTTAGGGTTAGGGTTAGGGTTAGGGTTAGGGTTAGGGTTAGGGTTAGGGTTAGGGTTAGGTTAGGGTTAGGGTTAGGGTTAGGGTTAGGGTTAGGGTTAGGGTTAGGGTTAGGGTTAGGGTTAGGGTTAGGGTTAGGGTTAGGGTTAGGGTTAGGGTTAGGGTTAGGGTTAGGGTTAGGGTTAGGGTTAGGGTTAGGGTTAGGGTTAGGGTTAGGGTTAGGGTTAGGGTTAGGGTTAGGGTTAGGGTTAGGGTTAGGGTTAGGGTTAGGGTTAGGGTTAGGGTTAGGGTTAGGGTTAGGGTTAGGGTTAGGGTTAGGGTTAGGGTTAGGGTTAGGGTTAGGGTTAGGGTTAGGGTTAGGGTTAGGGTTAGGGTTAGGGTTAGGGTTAGGGTTAGGGTTAGGGTTAGGGTTAGGGTTAGGGTTAGGGTTAGGGTTAGGGTTAGGGTTAGGGTTAGGGTTAGGGTTAGGGTTAGGGGTTAGGGTTAGGGTTAGGGTTAGGGTTAGGTTAGGGTTAGGGTTAGGGTTAGGGTTAGGGTTAGGGTTAGGGTTAGGGTTAGGGTTAGGGTTAGGGTTAGGGTTAGGGTTAGGGTTAGGGTTAGGGTTAGGGTTAGGGTTAGGGGTTAGGGTTAGGGTTAGGGTTAGGGTTAGGGTTAGGGTTAGGGTTAGGGTTAGGGTTAGGGTTAGGGTTAGGGTTAGGGTTAGGGTTAGGGTTAGGGTTAGGGTTAGGGTTAGGGTTAGGGTTAGGGTTAGGGTTAGGGTTAGGGTTAGGGTTAGGGTTAGGGTTAGGGTTAGGGTTAGGGTTAGGGTTAGGGTTAGGGTTAGGGTTAGGGTTAGGGTTAGGGTTAGGGTTAGGGTTAGGGTTAGGGTTAGGGTTAGGGTTAGGGTTAGGGTTAGGGTTAGGGTTAGGGTTAGGGTTAGGGTTAGGGTTAGGGTAGGGTTAGGGTTAGGGTTAGGGTTAGGGTTAGGGTTAGGGTTAGGGTTAGGGTTAGGGTTAGGGTTAGGGTTAGGGTTAGGGTTAGGGTTAGGGTTAGGGTTAGGGTTAGGGTTAGGGTTAGGGTTAGGGTTAGGGTTAGGGTTAGGGTTAGGGTTAGGGTTAGGGTTAGGGTTAGGGTTAGGGTTAGGGTTAGGGTTAGGGTTAGGGTTAGGGTTAGGGTTAGGGTTAGGGTTAGGGTTAGGGTTAGGGTTAGGGTTAGGGTTAGGGTTAGGGTTAGGGTTAGGGTTAGGGTTAGGGTTAGGGTTAGGGTTAGGGTTAGGGTTAGGGTTAGGGTTAGGGTTAGGGTTAGGGTTAGGGTTAGGGTTAGGGTTAGGGTTAGGGTTAGGGTTAGGGTTAGGGTTAGGGTTAGGGTTAGGGTTAGGGTTAGGGTTAGGGTTAGGGTTAGGGTTAGGGTTAGGGTTAGGGTTAGGGTTAGGGTTAGGGTTAGGGTTAGGGTTAGGGTTAGGGTTAGGGTTAGGGTTAGGGTTAGGGTTAGGGTTAGGGTTAGGGTTAGGGTTAGGGTTAGGGTTAGGGTTAGGGTTAGGGTTAGGGTTAGGGTTAGGGTTAGGGTTAGGGTTAGGGTTAGGGTTAGGGTTAGGGTTAGGGTTAGGGTTAGGGTTAGGGTTAGGGTTAGGGTTAGGGTTAGGGTTAGGGTTAGGGTTAGGGTTAGGGTTAGGGTTAGGGTTAGGGTTAGGGTTAGGGTTAGGGTTAGGGTTAGGGTTAGGGTTAGGGTTAGGGTTAGGGTTAGGGTTAGGGTTAGGGTTAGGGTTAGGGTTAGGGTTAGGGTTAGGGTTAGGGTTAGGGTTAGGGTTAGGGTTAGGGTTAGGGTTAGGGTTAGGGTTAGGGTTAGGGTTAGGGTTAGGGTTAGGGTTAGGGTTAGGGTTAGGGTTAGGGTTAGGGTTAGGGTTAGGGTTAGGGTTAGGGTTAGGGTTAGGGTTAGGGTTAGGGTTAGGGTTAGGGTTAGGGTTAGGGTTAGGGTTAGGGTTAGGGTTAGGGTTAGGGTTAGGGTTAGGGTTAGGGTTAGGGTTAGGGTTAGGGTTAGGGTTAGGGTTAGGGTTAGGGTTAGGGTTAGGGTTAGGGTTAGGGTTAGGGTTAGGGTTAGGGTTAGGGTTAGGGTTAGGGGTTAGGGTTAGGGTTAGGGTTAGGGTTAGGGTTAGGGTTAGGGTTAGGGTTAGGGTTAGGGTTAGGGTTAGGGTTAGGGTTAGGGTTAGGGTTAGGGTTAGGGTTAGGGTTAGGGTTAGGGTTAGGGTTAGGGTTAGGGTTAGGGTTAGGGTTAGGGTTAGGGTTAGGGTTAGGGTTAGGGTTAGGGTTAGGGTTAGGGTTAGGGTTAGGGTTAGGGTTAGGGTTAGGGTTAGGGTTAGGGTTAGGGTTAGGGTTAGGGTTAGGGTTAGGGTTAGGGTTAGGGTTAGGGTTAGGGTTAGGGTTAGGGTTAGGGTTAGGGTTAGGGTTAGGGTTAGGGTTAGGGTTAGGGTTAGGGTTAGGGTTAGGGTTAGGGTTAGGGTTAGGGTTAGGGTTAGGGTTAGGGTTAGGGTTAGGGTTAGGGTTAGGGTTAGGGTTAGGGTTAGGGTTAGGGTTAGGGTTAGGGTTAGGGTTAGGGTTAGGGTTAGGGTTAGGGTTAGGGTTAGGGTTAGGGTTAGGGTTAGGGTTAGGGTTAGGGTTAGGGTTAGGGTTAGGGTTAGGGTTAGGGTTAGGGTTAGGGTTAGGGTTAGGGTTAGGGTTAGGGTTAGGGTTAGGGTTAGGGTTAGGGTTAGGGTTAGGGTTAGGGTTAGGGTTAGGGTTAGGGTTAGGGTTAGGGTTAGGGTTAGGGTTAGGGTTAGGGTTAGGGTTAGGGTTAGGGTTAGGGTTAGGGTTAGGGTTAGGGTTAGGGTTAGGGTTAGGGTTAGGGTTAGGGTTAGGGTTAGGGTTAGGGTTAGGGTTAGGGTTAGGGTTAGGGTTAGGGTTAGGGTTAGGGTTAGGGTTAGGGTTAGGGTTAGGGTTAGGGTTAGGGTTAGGGTTAGGGTTAGGGTTTAGGGTTAGGGTTAGGGTTAGGGTTAGGGTTAGGGTTAGGGTTAGGGTTAGGGTTAGGGTTAGGGTTAGGGTTAGGGTTAGGGTTAGGGTGGTTAGGGTTAGGGTTAGGGTTAGGGTTAGGGTTAGGGTTAGGGTTAGGGTTAGGGTTAGGGTTAGGGTTAGGGTTAGGGTTAGGGTTAGGGTTAGGGTTAGGGTTAGGGTTAGGGTTAGGGTTAGGGTTAGGGTTAGGGTTAGGGTTAGGGTTAGGGTTAGGGTTAGGGTTAGGGTTAGGGTTAGGGTTAGGGTTAGGGTTAGGGTTAGGGTTAGGGTTAGGGTTAGGGTTAGGGTTAGGGTTAGGGTTAGGGTTAGGGTTAGGGTTAGGGTTAGGGTTAGGGTTAGGGTTAGGGTTAGGGTTAGGGTTAGGGTTAGGGTTAGGGTTAGGGTTAGGGTTAGGGTTAGGGTTAGGGTTAGGGTTAGGGTTAGGGTTAGGGTTAGGGTTAGGGTTAGGGTTAGGGTTAGGGTTAGGGTTAGGGTTAGGGTTAGGGTTAGGGTTAGGGTTAGGGTTAGGGTTAGGGTTAGGGTTAGGGTTAGGGTTAGGGTTAGGGTTAGGGTTAGGGTTAGGGTTAGGGTTAGGGTTAGGGTTAGGGTTAGGGTTAGGGTTAGGGTTAGGGTTAGGGTTAGGGTTAGGGTTAGGGTTAGGGTTAGGGTTAGGGTTAGGGTTAGGGTTAGGGTTAGGGTTAGGGTTAGGGTTAGGGTTAGGGTTAGGGTTAGGGTTAGGGTTAGGGTTAGGGTTAGGGTTAGGGTTAGGGTTAGGGTTAGGGTTAGGGTTAGGGTTAGGGTTAGGGTTAGGGTTAGGGTTAGGGTTAGGGTTAGGGTTAGGGTTAGGGTTAGGGTTAGGGTTAGGGTTAGGGTTAGGGTTAGGGTTAGGGTTAGGGTTAGGGTTAGGGTTAGGGTTAGGGTTAGGGTTAGGGTTAGGGTTAGGGTTAGGGTTAGGGTTAGGGTTAGGGTTAGGGTTAGGGTTAGGGTTAGGGTTAGGGTTAGGGTTAGGGTTAGGGTTAGGGTTAGGGTTAGGGTTAGGGTTAGGGTTAGGGTTAGGGTTAGGGTTAGGGTTAGGGTTAGGGTTAGGGTTAGGGTTAGGGTTAGGGTTAGGGTTAGGGTTAGGGTTAGGGTTAGGGTTAGGGTTAGGGGTTAGGGTTAGGGTTAGGGTTAGGGTTAGGGTTAGGGTTAGGGTTAGGGTTAGGGTTAGGGTTAGGGTTAGGGTTAGGGTTAGGGTTAGGGTTAGGGTTAGGGTTAGGGTTAGGGTTAGGGTTAGGGTTAGGGTTAGGGTTAGGGTTAGGGTTAGGGTTAGGGTTAGGGTTAGGGTTAGGGTTAGGGTTAGGGTTAGGGTTAGGGTTAGGGTTAGGGTTAGGGTTAGGGTTAGGGTTAGGGTTAGGGTTAGGGTTAGGGTTAGGGTTAGGGTTAGGGTTAGGGTTAGGGTTAGGGTTAGGGTTAGGGTTAGGGTTAGGGTTAGGGTTAGGGTTAGGGTTAGGGTTAGGGTTAGGGTTAGGGTTAGGGTTAGGGTTAGGGTTAGGGTTAGGGTTAGGGTTAGGGTTAGGGTTAGGGTTAGGGTTAGGGTTAGGGTTAGGGTTAGGGTTAGGGTTAGGGTTAGGGTTAGGGTTAGGGTTAGGGTTAGGGTTAGGGTTAGGGTTAGGGTTAGGGTTAGGGTTAGGGTTAGGGTTAG
>NC_084577.2:33031434-33061783 GCF_033978685.3 Nerophis lumbriciformis | reverse complement strand
AAAACACTTTGTCACAAGTAAACACAATAAAACACTTTGTCACAAGTAAACACAATAAAACACTTTGTCACAAGTAAACACAATAAAACACTTTGTCACAAGTAAACACAATAAAACACTTTGTCACAAGTAAACACAATAAAACACTTTGTCACAAGTAAACACAATAAAACACTTTGTCACAAGTAAACACAATAAAACACTTTGTCACAAGTAAACACAATAAAACACTTTGTCACAAGTAAACACAATAAAACACTTTGTCACAAGTAAACACAATAAAACACTTTGTCACAAGTAAACACAATAAAACACTTTGTCACAAGTAAACACAATAAAACACTTTGTCACAAGTAAACACAATAAAACACTTTGTCACAAGTAAACACAATAAAACACTTTGTCACAAGTAAACACAATAAAACACTTTGTCACAAGTAAACACAATAAAACACTTTGTCACAAGTAAACACAATAAAACACTTTGTCACAAGTAAACACAATAAAACACTTTGTCACAAGTAAACACAATAAAACACTTTGTCACAAGTAAACACAATAAAACACTTTGTCACAAGTAAACACAATAAAACACTTTGTCACAAGTAAACACAATAAAACACTTTGTCACAAGTAAACACAATAAAACACTTTGTCACAAGTAAACACAATAAAACACTTTGTCACAAGTAAACACAATAAAACACTTTGTCACAAGTAAACACAATAAAACACTTTGTCACAAGTAAACACAATAAAACACTTTGTCACAAGTAAACACAATAAAACACTTTGTCACAAGTAAACACAATAAAACACTTTGTCACAAGTAAACACAATAAAACACTTTGTCACAAGTAAACACAATAAAACACTTTGTCACAAGTAAACACAATAAAACACTTTGTCACAAGTAAACACAATAAAACACTTTGTCACAAGTAAACACAATAAAACACTTTGTCACAAGTAAACACAATAAAACACTTTGTCACAAGTAAACACAATAAAACACTTTGTCACAAGTAAACACAATAAAACACTTTGTCACAAGTAAACACAATAAAACACTTTGTCACAAGTAAACACAATAAAACACTTTGTCACAAGTAAACACAATAAAACACTTTGTCACAAGTAAACACAATAAAACACTTTGTCACAAGTAAACACAATAAAACACTTTGTCACAAGTAAACACAATAAAACACTTTGTCACAAGTAAACACAATAAAACACTTTGTCACAAGTAAACACAATAAAACACTTTGTCACAAGTAAACACAATAAAACACTTTGTCACAAGTAAACACAATAAAACACTTTGTCACAAGTAAACACAATAAAACACTTTGTCACAAGTAAACACAATAAAACACTTTGTCACAAGTAAACACAATAAAACACTTTGTCACAAGTAAACACAATAAAACACTTTGTCACAAGTAAACACAATAAAACACTTTGTCACAAGTAAACACAATAAAACACTTTGTCACAAGTAAACACAATAAAACACTTTGTCACAAGTAAACACAATAAAACACTTTGTCACAAGTAAACACAATAAAACACTTTGTCACAAGTAAACACAATAAAACACTTTGTCACAAGTAAACACAATAAAACACTTTGTCACAAGTAAACACAATAAAACACTTTGTCACAAGTAAACACAATAAAACACTTTGTCACAAGTAAACACAATAAAACACTTTGTCACAAGTAAACACAATAAAACACTTTGTCACAAGTAAACACAATAAAACACTTTGTCACAAGTAAACACAATAAAACACTTTGTCACAAGTAAACACAATAAAACACTTTGTCACAAGTAAACACAATAAAACACTTTGTCACAAGTAAACACAATAAAACACTTTGTCACAAGTAAACACAATAAAACACTTTGTCACAAGTAAACACAATAAAACACTTTGTCACAAGTAAACACAATAAAACACTTTGTCACAAGTAAACACAATAAAACACTTTGTCACAAGTAAACACAATAAAACACTTTGTCACAAGTAAACACAATAAAACACTTTGTCACAAGTAAACACAATAAAACACTTTGTCACAAGTAAACACAATAAAACACTTTGTCACAAGTAAACACAATAAAACACTTTGTCACAAGTAAACACAATAAAACACTTTGTCACAAGTAAACACAATAAAACACTTTGTCACAAGTAAACACAATAAAACACTTTGTCACAAGTAAACACAATAAAACACTTTGTCACAAGTAAACACAATAAAACACTTTGTCACAAGTAAACACAATAAAACACTTTGTCACAAGTAAACACAATAAAACACTTTGTCACAAGTAAACACAATAAAACACTTTGTCACAAGTAAACACAATAAAACACTTTGTCACAAGTAAACACAATAAAACACTTTGTCACAAGTAAACACAATAAAACACTTTGTCACAAGTAAACACAATAAAACACTTTGTCACAAGTAAACACAATAAAACACTTTGTCACAAGTAAACACAATAAAACACTTTGTCACAAGTAAACACAATAAAACACTTTGTCACAAGTAAACACAATAAAACACTTTGTCACAAGTAAACACAATAAAACACTTTGTCACAAGTAAACACAATAAAACACTTTGTCACAAGTAAACACAATAAAACACTTTGTCACAAGTAAACACAATAAAACACTTTGTCACAAGTAAACACAATAAAACACTTTGTCACAAGTAAACACAATAAAACACTTTGTCACAAGTAAACACAATAAAACACTTTGTCACAAGTAAACACAATAAAACACTTTGTCACAAGTAAACACAATAAAACACTTTGTCACAAGTAAACACAATAAAACACTTTGTCACAAGTAAACACAATAAAACACTTTGTCACAAGTAAACACAATAAAACACTTTGTCACAAGTAAACACAATAAAACACTTTGTCACAAGTAAACACAATAAAACACTTTGTCACAAGTAAACACAATAAAACACTTTGTCACAAGTAAACACAATAAAACACTTTGTCACAAGTAAACACAATAAAACACTTTGTCACAAGTAAACACAATAAAACACTTTGTCACAAGTAAACACAATAAAACACTTTGTCACAAGTAAACACAATAAAACACTTTGTCACAAGTAAACACAATAAAACACTTTGTCACAAGTAAACACAATAAAACACTTTGTCACAAGTAAACACAATAAAACACTTTGTCACAAGTAAACACAATAAAACACTTTGTCACAAGTAAACACAATAAAACACTTTGTCACAAGTAAACACAATAAAACACTTTGTCACAAGTAAACACAATAAAACACTTTGTCACAAGTAAACACAATAAAACACTTTGTCACAAGTAAACACAATAAAACACTTTGTCACAAGTAAACACAATAAAACACTTTGTCACAAGTAAACACAATAAAACACTTTGTCACAAGTAAACACAATAAAACACTTTGTCACAAGTAAACACAATAAAACACTTTGTCACAAGTAAACACAATAAAACACTTTGTCACAAGTAAACACAATAAAACACTTTGTCACAAGTAAACACAATAAAACACTTTGTCACAAGTAAACACAATAAAACACTTTGTCACAAGTAAACACAATAAAACACTTTGTCACAAGTAAACACAATAAAACACTTTGTCACAAGTAAACACAATAAAACACTTTGTCACAAGTAAACACAATAAAACACTTTGTCACAAGTAAACACAATAAAACACTTTGTCACAAGTAAACACAATAAAACACTTTGTCACAAGTAAACACAATAAAACACTTTGTCACAAGTAAACACAATAAAACACTTTGTCACAAGTAAACACAATAAAACACTTTGTCACAAGTAAACACAATAAAACACTTTGTCACAAGTAAACACAATAAAACACTTTGTCACAAGTAAACACAATAAAACACTTTGTCACAAGTAAACACAATAAAACACTTTGTCACAAGTAAACACAATAAAACACTTTGTCACAAGTAAACACAATAAAACACTTTGTCACAAGTAAACACAATAAAACACTTTGTCACAAGTAAACACAATAAAACACTTTGTCACAAGTAAACACAATAAAACACTTTGTCACAAGTAAACACAATAAAACACTTTGTCACAAGTAAACACAATAAAACACTTTGTCACAAGTAAACACAATAAAACACTTTGTCACAAGTAAACACAATAAAACACTTTGTCACAAGTAAACACAATAAAACACTTTGTCACAAGTAAACACAATAAAACACTTTGTCACAAGTAAACACAATAAAACACTTTGTCACAAGTAAACACAATAAAACACTTTGTCACAAGTAAACACAATAAAACACTTTGTCACAAGTAAACACAATAAAACACTTTGTCACAAGTAAACACAATAAAACACTTTGTCACAAGTAAACACAATAAAACACTTTGTCACAAGTAAACACAATAAAACACTTTGTCACAAGTAAACACAATAAAACACTTTGTCACAAGTAAACACAATAAAACACTTTGTCACAAGTAAACACAATAAAACACTTTGTCACAAGTAAACACAATAAAACACTTTGTCACAAGTAAACACAATAAAACACTTTGTCACAAGTAAACACAATAAAACACTTTGTCACAAGTAAACACAATAAAACACTTTGTCACAAGTAAACACAATAAAACACTTTGTCACAAGTAAACACAATAAAACACTTTGTCACAAGTAAACACAATAAAACACTTTGTCACAAGTAAACACAATAAAACACTTTGTCACAAGTAAACACAATAAAACACTTTGTCACAAGTAAACACAATAAAACACTTTGTCACAAGTAAACACAATAAAACACTTTGTCACAAGTAAACACAATAAAACACTTTGTCACAAGTAAACACAATAAAACACTTTGTCACAAGTAAACACAATAAAACACTTTGTCACAAGTAAACACAATAAAACACTTTGTCACAAGTAAACACAATAAAACACTTTGTCACAAGTAAACACAATAAAACACTTTGTCACAAGTAAACACAATAAAACACTTTGTCACAAGTAAACACAATAAAACACTTTGTCACAAGTAAACACAATAAAACACTTTGTCACAAGTAAACACAATAAAACACTTTGTCACAAGTAAACACAATAAAACACTTTGTCACAAGTAAACACAATAAAACACTTTGTCACAAGTAAACACAATAAAACACTTTGTCACAAGTAAACACAATAAAACACTTTGTCACAAGTAAACACAATAAAACACTTTGTCACAAGTAAACACAATAAAACACTTTGTCACAAGTAAACACAATAAAACACTTTGTCACAAGTAAACACAATAAAACACTTTGTCACAAGTAAACACAATAAAACACTTTGTCACAAGTAAACACAATAAAACACTTTGTCACAAGTAAACACAATAAAACACTTTGTCACAAGTAAACACAATAAAACACTTTGTCACAAGTAAACACAATAAAACACTTTGTCACAAGTAAACACAATAAAACACTTTGTCACAAGTAAACACAATAAAACACTTTGTCACAAGTAAACACAATAAAACACTTTGTCACAAGTAAACACAATAAAACACTTTGTCACAAGTAAACACAATAAAACACTTTGTCACAAGTAAACACAATAAAACACTTTGTCACAAGTAAACACAATAAAACACTTTGTCACAAGTAAACACAATAAAACACTTTGTCACAAGTAAACACAATAAAACACTTTGTCACAAGTAAACACAATAAAACACTTTGTCACAAGTAAACACAATAAAACACTTTGTCACAAGTAAACACAATAAAACACTTTGTCACAAGTAAACACAATAAAACACTTTGTCACAAGTAAACACAATAAAACACTTTGTCACAAGTAAACACAATAAAACACTTTGTCACAAGTAAACACAATAAAACACTTTGTCACAAGTAAACACAATAAAACACTTTGTCACAAGTAAACACAATAAAACACTTTGTCACAAGTAAACACAATAAAACACTTTGTCACAAGTAAACACAATAAAACACTTTGTCACAAGTAAACACAATAAAACACTTTGTCACAAGTAAACACAATAAAACACTTTGTCACAAGTAAACACAATAAAACACTTTGTCACAAGTAAACACAATAAAACACTTTGTCACAAGTAAACACAATAAAACACTTTGTCACAAGTAAACACAATAAAACACTTTGTCACAAGTAAACACAATAAAACACTTTGTCACAAGTAAACACAATAAAACACTTTGTCACAAGTAAACACAATAAAACACTTTGTCACAAGTAAACACAATAAAACACTTTGTCACAAGTAAACACAATAAAACACTTTGTCACAAGTAAACACAATAAAACACTTTGTCACAAGTAAACACAATAAAACACTTTGTCACAAGTAAACACAATAAAACACTTTGTCACAAGTAAACACAATAAAACACTTTGTCACAAGTAAACACAATAAAACACTTTGTCACAAGTAAACACAATAAAACACTTTGTCACAAGTAAACACAATAAAACACTTTGTCACAAGTAAACACAATAAAACACTTTGTCACAAGTAAACACAATAAAACACTTTGTCACAAGTAAACACAATAAAACACTTTGTCACAATTAAACACAATAAAACACTTTGTCACAAGTAAACACAATAAAACACTTTGTCACAAGTAAACACAATAAAACACTTTGTCACAAGTAAACACAATAAAACACTTTGTCACAAGTAAACACAATAAAACACTTTGTCACAAGTAAACACAATAAAACACTTTGTCACAAGTAAACACAATAAAACACTTTGTCACAAGTAAACACAATAAAACACTTTGTCACAAGTAAACACAATAAAACACTTTGTCACAAGTAAACACAATAAAACACTTTGTCACAAGTAAACACAATAAAACACTTTGTCACAAGTAAACACAATAAAACACTTTGTCACAAGTAAACACAATAAAACACTTTGTCACAAGTAAACACAATAAAACACTTTGTCACAAGTAAACACAATAAAACACTTTGTCACAAGTAAACACAATAAAACACTTTGTCACAAGTAAACACAATAAAACACTTTGTCACAAGTAAACACAATAAAACACTTTGTCACAAGTAAACACAATAAAACACTTTGTCACAAGTAAACACAATAAAACACTTTGTCACAAGTAAACACAATAAAACACTTTGTCACAAGTAAACACAATAAAACACTTTGTCACAAGTAAACACAATAAAACACTTTGTCACAAGTAAACACAATAAAACACTTTGTCACAAGTAAACACAATAAAACACTTTGTCACAAGTAAACACAATAAAACACTTTGTCACAAGTAAACACAATAAAACACTTTGTCACAAGTAAACACAATAAAACACTTTGTCACAAGTAAACACAATAAAACACTTTGTCACAAGTAAACACAATAAAACACTTTGTCACAAGTAAACACAATAAAACACTTTGTCACAAGTAAACACAATAAAACACTTTGTCACAAGTAAACACAATAAAACACTTTGTCACAAGTAAACACAATAAAACACTTTGTCACAAGTAAACACAATAAAACACTTTGTCACAAGTAAACACAATAAAACACTTTGTCACAAGTAAACACAATAAAACACTTTGTCACAAGTAAACACAATAAAACACTTTGTCACAAGTAAACACAATAAAACACTTTGTCACAAGTAAACACAATAAAACACTTTGTCACAAGTAAACACAATAAAACACTTTGTCACAAGTAAACACAATAAAACACTTTGTCACAATTAACACAATAAAACACTTTGTCACAAGTAAACACAATAAAACACTTTGTCACAAGTAAACACAATAAAACACTTTGTC
The DNA here is from genome assembly GCF_033978685.3 of Nerophis lumbriciformis. Lineage (NCBI taxonomy): Eukaryota > Metazoa > Chordata > Actinopteri > Syngnathiformes > Syngnathidae > Nerophis > Nerophis lumbriciformis. The sequence continues at coordinate 33,053,847 of NC_084577.2, read as the reverse complement.
ACAAGTAAACACAATAAAACACTTTGTCACAAGTAAACACAATAAAACACTTTGTCACAAGTAAACACAATAAAACACTTTGTCACAAGTAAACACAATAAAACACTTTGTCACAAGTAAACACAATAAAACACTTTGTCACAAGTAAACACAATAAAACACTTTGTCACAAGTAAACACAATAAAACACTTTGTCACAAGTAAACACAATAAAACACTTTGTCACAAGTAAACACAATAAAACACTTTGTCACAAGTAAACACAATAAAACACTTTGTCACAAGTAAACACAATAAAACACTTTGTCACAAGTAAACACAATAAAACACTTTGTCACAAGTAAACACAATAAAACACTTTGTCACAAGTAAACACAATAAAACACTTTGTCACAAGTAAACACAATAAAACACTTTGTCACAAGTAAACACAATAAAACACTTTGTCACAAGTAAACACAATAAAACACTTTGTCACAAGTAAACACAATAAAACACTTTGTCACAAGTAACACAATAAAACACTTTGTCACAAGTAAACACAATAAAACACTTTGTCACAAGTAAACACAATAAAACACTTTGTCACAAGTAAAACAATAAAACACTTTGTCACAAGTAAACATAATAAAACACTTTGTCACAAGTAAACACAATAAAACACTTTGTCACAAGTAAACACAATAAAACACTTTGTCACAAGTAAACACAATAAAACACTTTGTCACAAGTAAACACAATAAAACACTTTGTCACAAGTAAACACAATAAAACACTTTGTCACAATTAACACAATAAAACACTTTGTCACAAGTAAACACAATAAAACACTTTGTCACAAGTAAACACAATAAAACACTTTGTCACAAGTAAACACAATAAAACACTTTGTCACAAGTAAACACAATAAAACACTTTGTCACAAGTAAACACAATAAAACACTTTGTCACAAGTAAACACAATAAAACACTTTGTCACAAGTAAACATAATAAAACACTTTGTCACAAGTAAACACAATAAAACACTTTGTCACAAGTAAACACAATAAAACACTTTGTCACAAGTAAACATAATAAAACACTTTGTCACAAGTAAACACAATAAAACACTTTGTCACAATTAACACAATAAAACACTTTGTCACAAGTAAACACAATAAAACACTTTGTCACAAGTAAACATAATAAAACACTTTGTCACAAGTAAACACAATAAAACACTTTGTCACAAGTAACACAATAAAACACTTTGTCACAAGTAAACACAATAAAACACTTTGTCACAAGTAAACACAATAAAACACTTTGTCACAAGTAAACACAATAAAACACTTTGTCACAAGTAAACACAATAAAACACTTTGTCACAAGTAAACACAATAAAACACTTTGTCACAAGTAAACACAATAAAACACTTTGTCACAAGTAAACACAATAAAACACTTTGTCACAAGTAAACACAATAAAACACTTTGTCACAAGTAAACACAATAAAACACTTTGTCACAAGTAAACACAATAAAACACTTTGTCACAAGTAAACATAATAAAACACTTTGTCACAAGTAAACACAATAAAACACTTTGTCACAAGTAAACACAATAAAACACTTTGTCACAAGTAAACACAATAAAACACTTGTCACAAGTAAACACAATAAAACACTTTGTCACAAGTAACACAATAAAACACTTTGTCACAAGTAAACACAATAAAACACTTTGTCACAAGTAAACACAATAAAACACTTTGTCACAAGTAAACACAATAAAACACTTTGTCACAAGTAAAACAATAAAACACTTTGTCACAAGTAAACACAATAAAACACTTTGTCACAAGTAAACACAATAAAACACTTTGTCACAAGTAAACACAATAAAACACTTTGTCACAAGTAAACACAATAAAACACTTTGTCACAAGTAAACACAATAAAACACTTTGTCACAAGTAAACACAATAAAACACTTTGTCACAAGTAAACACAATAAAACACTTTGTCACAAGTAAACACAATAAAACACTTTGTCACAAGTAAACACAATAAAACACTTTGTCACAAGTAAACACAATAAAACACTTTGTCACAAGTAAACACAATAAAACACTTTGTCACAAGTAAACACAATAAAACACTTTGTCACAAGTAAACACAATAAAACACTTTGTCACAAGTAAACACAATAAAACACTTTGTCACAAGTAACACAATAAAACACTTTGTCACAAGTAAACACAATAAAACACTTTGTCACAAGTAAACACAATAAAACACTTTGTCACAAGTAAACACAATAAAACACTTTGTCACAAGTAAACACAATAAAACACTTTGTCACAAGTAAACACAATAAAACACTTTGTCACAAGTAAACACAATAAAACACTTTGTCACAAGTAAACACAATAAAACACTTTGTCACAAGTAAACACAATAAAACACTTGTCACAAGTAAACACAATAAAACACTTTGTCACAAGTAAACACAATAAAACACTTTGTCACAAGTAAACACAATAAAACACTTTGTCACAAGTAAACACAATAAAACACTTTGTCACAAGTAAACACAATAAAACACTTTGTCACAAGTAAACACAATAAAACACTTTGTCACAAGTAAACACAATAAAACACTTTGTCACAAGTAAACACAATAAAACACTTTGTCACAAGTAAACACAATAAAACACTTTGTCACAAGTAAACACAATAAAACACTTTGTCACAAGTAAACACAATAAAACACTTTGTCACAAGTAAACACAATAAAACACTTTGTCACAAGTAAACACAATAAAACACTTTGTCACAAGTAAACACAATAAAACACTTTGTCACAAGTAACACAATAAAACACTTTGTCACAAGTAAACACAATAAAACACTTTGTCACAAGTAAACACAATAAAACACTTTGTCACAAGTAAACACAATAAAACACTTTGTCACAAGTAAACACAATAAAACACTTTGTCACAAGTAAACACAATAAAACACTTTGTCACAAGTAAACACAATAAAACACTTTGTCACAAGTAAACACAATAAAACACTTTGTCACAAGTAAACACAATAAAACACTTTGTCACAAGTAAACACAATAAAACACTTTGTCACAAGTAAACACAATAAAACACTTTGTCACAAGTAAACACAATAAAACACTTTGTCACAAGTAAACACAATAAAACACTTTGTCACAAGTAAACACAATAAAACACTTTGTCACAAGTAAACACAATAAAACACTTTGTCACAAGTAAACACAATAAAACACTTTGTCACAAGTAAACACAATAAAACACTTTGTCACAAGTAAACACAATAAAACACTTTGTCACAAGTAAACACAATAAAACACTTGTCACAAGTAAACACAATAAAACACTTTGTCACAAGTAAACACAATAAAACACTTTGTCACAATAAACACAATAAAACACTTTGTCACAAGTAAACACAATAAAACACTTTGTCACAAGTAAACACAATAAAACACTTTGTCACAAGTAAACACAATAAAACACTTTGTCACAAGTAAACACAATAAAACACTTTGTCACAAGTAAACACAATAAAACACTTTGTCACAAGTAAACACAATAAAACACTTTGTCACAAGTAAACACAATAAAACACTTTGTCACAAGTAAACACAATAAAACACTTTGTCACAAGTAAACACAATAAAACACTTTGTCACAAGTAAACACAATAAAACACTTTGTCACAAGTAAACACAATAAAACACTTTGTCACAAGTAAACACAATAAAACACTTTGTCACAAGTAAACACAATAAAACACTTTGTCACAAGTAAACACAATAAAACACTTTGTCACAAGTAAACACAATAAAACACTTTGTCACAAGTAAACACAATAAAACACTTTGTCACAAGTAAACACAATAAAACACTTTGTCACAAGTAAACACAATAAAACACTTTGTCACAAGTAAACACAATAAAACACTTTGTCACAAGTAAACACAATAAAACACTTTGTCACAAGTAAACACAATAAAACACTTTGTCACAAGTAAACACAATAAAACACTTTGTCACAAGTAAACACAATAAAACACTTTGTCACAAGTAAACACAATAAAACACTTTGTCACAAGTAAACACAATAAAACACTTTGTCACAAGTAAACACAATAAAACACTTTGTCACAAGTAAACACAATAAAACACTTTGTCACAAGTAAACACAATAAAACACTTTGTCACAAGTAAACACAATAAAACACTTTGTCACAAGTAAACACAATAAAACACTTTGTCACAAGTAAACACAATAAAACACTTTGTCACAAGTAAACACAATAAAACACTTTGTCACAAGTAAACACAATAAAACACTTTGTCACAAGTAAACACAATAAAACACTTTGTCACAAGTAAACACAATAAAACACTTTGTCACAAGTAAACACAATAAAACACTTTGTCACAAGTAAACACAATAAAACACTTTGTCACAAGTAAACACAATAAAACACTTTGTCACAAGTAAACACAATAAAACACTTTGTCACAAGTAAACACAATAAAACACTTTGTCACAAGTAAACACAATAAAACACTTTGTCACAAGTAAACACAATAAAACACTTTGTCACAAGTAAACACAATAAAACACTTTGTCACAAGTAAACACAATAAAACACTTTGTCACAAGTAAACACAATAAAACACTTTGTCACAAGTAAACACAATAAAACACTTTGTCACAAGTAAACACAATAAAACACTTTGTCACAAGTAAACACAATAAAACACTTTGTCACAAGTAAACACAATAAAACACTTTGTCACAAGTAAACACAATAAAACACTTTGTCACAAGTAAACACAATAAAACACTTTGTCACAAGTAAACACAATAAAACACTTTGTCACAAGTAAACACAATAAAACACTTTGTCACAATTAACACAATAAAACACTTTGTCACAAGTAAACACAATAAAACACTTTGTCACAAGTAAACACAATAAAACACTTTGTCACAAGTAAACACAATAAAACACTTTGTCACAAGTAAACACAATAAAACACTTTGTCACAAGTAAACACAATAAAACACTTTGTCACAAGTAAACACAATAAAACACTTTGTCACAAGTAAACACAATAAAACACTTTGTCACAAGTAAACACAATAAAACACTTTGTCACAAGTAAACACAATAAAACACTTTGTCACAAGTAAACACAATAAAACACTTTGTCACAAGTAAACACAATAAAACACTTTGTCACAAGTAAACACAATAAAACACTTTGTCACAAGTAAACACAATAAAACACTTTGTCACAAGTAAACACAATAAAACACTTTGTCACAAGTAAACACAATAAAACACTTTGTCACAAGTAAACACAATAAAACACTTTGTCACAAGTAAACACAATAAAACACTTTGTCACAAGTAAACACAATAAAACACTTTGTCACAAGTAAACACAATAAAACACTTTGTCACAAGTAAACACAATAAAACACTTTGTCACAAGTAAACACAATAAAACACTTTGTCACAAGTAAACACAATAAAACACTTTGTCACAAGTAAACACAATAAAACACTTTGTCACAAGTAAACACAATAAAACACTTTGTCACAAGTAAACACAATAAAACACTTTGTCACAAGTAAACACAATAAAACACTTTGTCACAAGTAAACACAATAAAACACTTTGTCACAAGTAAACACAATAAAACACTTTGTCACAAGTAAACACAATAAAACACTTTGTCACAAGTAAACACAATAAAACACTTTGTCACAAGTAAACACAATAAAACACTTTGTCACAAGTAAACACAATAAAACACTTTGTCACAAGTAAACACAATAAAACACTTTGTCACAAGTAAACACAATAAAACACTTTGTCACAAGTAAACACAATAAAACACTTTGTCACAAGTAAACACAATAAAACACTTTGTCACAAGTAAACACAATAAAACACTTTGTCACAAGTAAACACAATAAAACACTTTGTCACAAGTAAACACAATAAAACACTTTGTCACAAGTAAACACAATAAAACACTTTGTCACAAGTAAACACAATAAAACACTTTGTCACAAGTAAACACAATAAAACACTTTGTCACAAGTAAACACAATAAAACACTTTGTCACAAGTAAACACAATAAAACACTTTGTCACAAGTAAACACAATAAAACACTTTGTCACAAGTAAACACAATAAAACACTTTGTCACAAGTAAACACAATAAAACACTTTGTCACAAGTAAACACAATAAAACACTTTGTCACAAGTAAACACAATAAAACACTTTGTCACAAGTAAACACAATAAAACACTTTGTCACAAGTAAACACAATAAAACACTTTGTCACAAGTAAACACAATAAAACACTTTGTCACAAGTAAACACAATAAAACACTTTGTCACAAGTAAACACAATAAAACACTTTGTCACAAGTAAACACAATAAAACACTTTGTCACAAGTAAACACAATAAAACACTTTGTCACAAGTAAACACAATAAAACACTTTGTCACAAGTAAACACAATAAAACACTTTGTCACAAGTAAACACAATAAAACACTTTGTCACAAGTAAACACAATAAAACACTTTGTCACAAGTAAACACAATAAAACACTTTGTCACAAGTAAACACAATAAAACACTTTGTCACAAGTAAACACAATAAAACACTTTGTCACAAGTAAACACAATAAAACACTTTGTCACAAGTAAACACAATAAAACACTTTGTCACAAGTAAACACAATAAAACACTTTGTCACAAGTAAACACAATAAAACACTTTGTCACAAGTAAACACAATAAAACACTTTGTCACAAGTAAACACAATAAAACACTTTGTCACAAGTAAACACAATAAAACACTTTGTCACAAGTAAACACAATAAAACACTTTGTCACAAGTAAACACAATAAAACACTTTGTCACAAGTAAACACAATAAAACACTTTGTCACAAGTAAACACAATAAAACACTTTGTCACAAGTAAACACAATAAAACACTTTGTCACAAGTAAACACAATAAAACACTTTGTCACAAGTAAACACAATAAAACACTTTGTCACAAGTAAACACAATAAAACACTTTGTCACAAGTAAACACAATAAAACACTTTGTCACAAGTAAACACAATAAAACACTTTGTCACAAGTAAACACAATAAAACACTTTGTCACAAGTAAACACAATAAAACACTTTGTCACAAGTAAACACAATAAAACACTTTGTCACAAGTAAACACAATAAAACACTTTGTCACAAGTAAACACAATAAAACACTTTGTCACAAGTAAACACAATAAAACACTTTGTCACAAGTAAACACAATAAAACACTTTGTCACAAGTAAACACAATAAAACACTTTGTCACAAGTAAACACAATAAAACACTTTGTCACAAGTAAACACAATAAAACACTTTGTCACAAGTAAACACAATAAAACACTTTGTCACAAGTAAACACAATAAAACACTTTGTCACAAGTAAACACAATAAAACACTTTGTCACAAGTAAACACAATAAAACACTTTGTCACAAGTAAACACAATAAAACACTTTGTCACAAGTAAACACAATAAAACACTTTGTCACAAGTAAACACAATAAAACACTTTGTCACAAGTAAACACAATAAAACACTTTGTCACAAGTAAACACAATAAAACACTTTGTCACAAGTAAACACAATAAAACACTTTGTCACAAGTAAACACAATAAAACACTTTGTCACAAGTAAACACAATAAAACACTTTGTCACAAGTAAACACAATAAAACACTTTGTCACAAGTAAACACAATAAAACACTTTGTCACAAGTAAACACAATAAAACACTTTGTCACAAGTAAACACAATAAAACACTTTGTCACAAGTAAACACAATAAAACACTTTGTCACAAGTAAACACAATAAAACACTTTGTCACAAGTAAACACAATAAAACACTTTGTCACAAGTAAACACAATAAAACACTTTGTCACAAGTAAACACAATAAAACACTTTGTCACAAGTAAACACAATAAAACACTTTGTCACAAGTAAACACAATAAAACACTTTGTCACAAGTAAACACAATAAAACACTTTGTCACAAGTAAACACAATAAAACACTTTGTCACAAGTAAACACAATAAAACACTTTGTCACAAGTAAACACAATAAAACACTTTGTCACAAGTAAACACAATAAAACACTTTGTCACAAGTAAACACAATAAAACACTTTGTCACAAGTAAACACAATAAAACACTTTGTCACAAGTAAACACAATAAAACACTTTGTCACAAGTAAACACAATAAAACACTTTGTCACAAGTAAACACAATAAAACACTTTGTCACAAGTAAACACAATAAAACACTTTGTCACAAGTAAACACAATAAAACACTTTGTCACAAGTAAACACAATAAAACACTTTGTCACAAGTAAACACAATAAAACACTTTGTCACAAGTAAACACAATAAAACACTTTGTCACAAGTAAACACAATAAAACACTTTGTCACAAGTAAACACAATAAAACACTTTGTCACAAGTAAACACAATAAAACACTTTGTCACAAGTAAACACAATAAAACACTTTGTCACAAGTAAACACAATAAAACACTTTGTCACAAGTAAACACAATAAAACACTTTGTCACAAGTAAACACAATAAAACACTTTGTCACAAGTAAACACAATAAAACACTTTGTCACAAGTAAACACAATAAAACACTTTGTCACAAGTAAACACAATAAAACACTTTGTCACAAGTAAACACAATAAAACACTTTGTCACAAGTAAACACAATAAAACACTTTGTCACAAGTAAACACAATAAAACACTTTGTCACAAGTAAACACAATAAAACACTTTGTCACAAGTAAACACAATAAAACACTTTGTCACAAGTAAACACAATAAAACACTTTGTCACAAGTAAACACAATAAAACACTTTGTCACAAAGTAAACACAATAAAACACTTTGTCACAAGTAAACACAATAAAACACTTTGTCACAAGTAAACACAATAAAACACTTTGTCACAAGTAAACACAATAAAACACTTTGTCACAAGTAAACACAATAAAACACTTTGTCACAAGTAAACACAATAAAACACTTTGTCACAAGTAAACACAATAAAACACTTTGTCACAAGTAAACACAATAAAACACTTTGTCACAAGTAAACACAATAAAACACTTTGTCACAAGTAAACACAATAAAACACTTTGTCACAAGTAAACACAATAAAACACTTTGTCACAAGTAAACACAATAAAACACTTTGTCACAAGTAAACACAATAAAACACTTTGTCACAAGTAAACACAATAAAACACTTTGTCACAAGTAAACACAATAAAACACTTTGTCACAAGTAAACACAATAAAACACTTTGTCACAAGTAAACACAATAAAACACTTTGTCACAAGTAAACACAATAAAACACTTTGTCACAAGTAAACACAATAAAACACTTTGTCACAAGTAAACACAATAAAACACTTTGTCACAAGTAAACACAATAAAACACTTTGTCACAAGTAAACACAATAAAACACTTTGTCACAAGTAAACACAATAAAACACTTTGTCACAAGTAAACACAATAAAACACTTTGTCACAAGTAAACACAATAAAACACTTTGTCACAAGTAAACACAATAAAACACTTTGTCACAAGTAAACACAATAAAACACTTTGTCACAAGTAAACACAATAAAACACTTTGTCACAAGTAAACACAATAAAACACTTTGTCACAAGTAAACACAATAAAACACTTTGTCACAAGTAAACACAATAAAACACTTTGTCACAAGTAAACACAATAAAACACTTTGTCACAAGTAAACACAATAAAACACTTTGTCACAAGTAAACACAATAAAACACTTTGTCACAAGTAAACACAATAAAACACTTTGTCACAAGTAAACACAATAAAACACTTTGTCACAAGTAAACACAATAAAACACTTTGTCACAAGTAAACACAATAAAACACTTTGTCACAAGTAAACACAATAAAACACTTTGTCACAAGTAAACACAATAAAACACTTTGTCACAAGTAAACACAATAAAACACTTTGTCACAAGTAAACACAATAAAACACTTTGTCACAAGTAAACACAATAAAACACTTTGTCACAAGTAAACACAATAAAACACTTTGTCACAAGTAAACACAATAAAACACTTTGTCACAAGTAAACACAATAAAACACTTTGTCACAAGTAAACACAATAAAACACTTTGTCACAAGTAAACACAATAAAACACTTTGTCACAAGTAAACACAATAAAACACTTTGTCACAAGTAAACACAATAAAACACTTTGTCACAAGTAAACACAATAAAACACTTTGTCACAAGTAAACACAATAAAACACTTTGTCACAAGTAAACACAATAAAACACTTTGTCACAAGTAAACACAATAAAACACTTTGTCACAAGTAAACACAATAAAACACTTTGTCACAAGTAAACACAATAAAACACTTTGTCACAAGTAAACACAATAAAACACTTTGTCACAAGTAAACACAATAAAACACTTTGTCACAAGTAAACACAATAAAACACTTTGTCACAAGTAAACACAATAAAACACTTTGTCACAAGTAAACACAATAAAACACTTTGTCACAAGTAAACACAATAAAACACTTTGTCACAAGTAAACATAATAAAACACTTTGTCACAAGTAAACACAATAAAACACTTTGTCACAAGTAAACACAATAAAACACTTTGTCACAAGTAAACACAATAAAACACTTTGTCACAAGTAAACACAATAAAACACTTTGTCACAAGTAAACACAATAAAACACTTTGTCACAAGTAAACACAATAAAACACTTTGTCACAAGTAAACACAATAAAACACTTTGTCACAAGTAAACACAATAAAACACTTTGTCACAAGTAAACACAATAAAACACTTTGTCACAAGTAAACACAATAAAACACTTTGTCACAAGTAAACACAATAAAACACTTTGTCACAAGTAAACACAATAAAACACTTTGTCACAAGTAAACACAATAAAACACTTTGTCACAAGTAAACACAATAAAACACTTTGTCACAAGTAAACACAATAAAACACTTTGTCACAAGTAAACACAATAAAACACTTTGTCACAAGTAAACACAATAAAACACTTTGTCACAAGTAAACACAATAAAACACTTTGTCACAAGTAAACACAATAAAACACTTTGTCACAAGTAAACACAATAAAACACTTTGTCACAAGTAAACACAATAAAACACTTTGTCACAAGTAAACACAATAAAACACTTTGTCACAAGTAAACACAATAAAACACTTTGTCACAAGTAAACACAATAAAACACTTTGTCACAAGTAAACACAATAAAACACTTTGTCACAAGTAAACACAATAAAACACTTTGTCACAAGTAAACACAATAAAACACTTTGTCACAAGTAAACACAATAAAACACTTTGTCACAAGTAAACACAATAAAACACTTTGTCACAAGTAAACACAATAAAACACTTTGTCACAAGTAAACACAATAAAACACTTTGTCACAAGTAAACACAATAAAACACTTTGTCACAAGTAAACACAATAAAACACTTTGTCACAAGTAAACACAATAAAACACTTTGTCACAAGTAAACACAATAAAACACTTTGTCACAAGTAAACACAATAAAACACTTTGTCACAAGTAAACACAATAAAACACTTTGTCACAAGTAAACACAATAAAACACTTTGTCACAAGTAAACACAATAAAACACTTTGTCACAAGTAAACACAATAAAACACTTTGTCACAAGTAAACACAATAAAACACTTTGTCACAAGTAAACACAATAAAACACTTTGTCACAAGTAAACACAATAAAACACTTTGTCACAAGTAAACACAATAAAACACTTTGTCACAAGTAAACACAATAAAACACTTTGTCACAAGTAAACACAATAAAACACTTTGTCACAAGTAAACACAATAAAACACTTTGTCACAAGTAAACACAATAAAACACTTTGTCACAAGTAAACACAATAAAACACTTTGTCACAAGTAAACACAATAAAACACTTTGTCACAAGTAAACACAATAAAACACTTTGTCACAAGTAAACACAATAAAACACTTTGTCACAAGTAAACACAATAAAACACTTTGTCACAAGTAAACACAATAAAACACTTTGTCACAAGTAAACACAATAAAACACTTTGTCACAAGTAAACACAATAAAACACTTTGTCACAAGTAAACACAATAAAACACTTTGTCACAAGTAAACACAATAAAACACTTTGTCACAAGTAAACACAATAAAACACTTTGTCACAAGTAAACACAATAAAACACTTTGTCACAAGTAAACACAATAAAACACTTTGTCACAAGTAAACACAATAAAACACTTTGTCACAAGTAAACACAATAAAACACTTTGTCACAAGTAAACACAATAAAACACTTTGTCACAAGTAAACACAATAAAACACTTTGTCACAAGTAAACACAATAAAACACTTTGTCACAAGTAAACACAATAAAACACTTTGTCACAAGTAAACACAATAAAACACTTTGTCACAAGTAAACACAATAAAACACTTTGTCACAAGTAAACACAATAAAACACTTTGTCACAAGTAAACACAATAAAACACTTTGTCACAAGTAAACACAATAAAACACTTTGTCACAAGTAAACACAATAAAACACTTTGTCACAAGTAAACACAATAAAACACTTTGTCACAAGTAAACACAATAAAACACTTTGTCACAAGTAAACACAATAAAACACTTTGTCACAAGTAAACACAATAAAACACTTTGTCACAAGTAAACACAATAAAACACTTTGTCACAAGTAAACACAATAAAACACTTTGTCACAAGTAAACACAATAAAACACTTTGTCACAAGTAAACACAATAAAACACTTTGTCACAAGTAAACACAATAAAACACTTTGTCACAAGTAAACACAATAAAACACTTTGTCACAAGTAAACACAATAAAACACTTTGTCACAAGTAAACACAATAAAACACTTTGTCACAAGTAAACACAATAAAACACTTTGTCACAAGTAAACACAATAAAACACTTTGTCACAAGTAAACACAATAAAACACTTTGTCACAAGTAAACACAATAAAACACTTTGTCACAAGTAAACACAATAAAACACTTTGTCACAAGTAAACACAATAAAACACTTTGTCACAAGTAAACACAATAAAACACTTTGTCACAAGTAAACACAATAAAACACTTTGTCACAAGTAAACACAATAAAACACTTTGTCACAAGTAAACACAATAAAACACTTTGTCACAAGTAAACACAATAAAACACTTTGTCACAAGTAAACACAATAAAACACTTTGTCACAAGTAAACACAATAAAACACTTTGTCACAAGTAAACACAATAAAACACTTTGTCACAAGTAAACACAATAAAACACTTTGTCACAAGTAAACACAATAAAACACTTTGTCACAAGTAAACACAATAAAACACTTTGTCACAAGTAAACACAATAAAACACTTTGTCACAAGTAAACACAATAAAACACTTTGTCACAAGTAAACACAATAAAACACTTTGTCACAAGTAAACACAATAAAACACTTTGTCACAAGTAAACACAATAAAACACTTTGTCACAAGTAAACACAATAAAACACTTTGTCACAAGTAAACACAATAAAACACTTTGTCACAAGTAAACACAATAAAACACTTTGTCACAAGTAAACACAATAAAACACTTTGTCACAAGTAAACACAATAAAACACTTTGTCACAAGTAAACACAATAAAACACTTTGTCACAAGTAAACACAATAAAACACTTTGTCACAAGTAAACACAATAAAACACTTTGTCACAAGTAAACACAATAAAACACTTTGTCACAAGTAAACACAATAAAACACTTTGTCACAAGTAAACACAATAAAACACTTTGTCACAAGTAAACACAATAAAACACTTTGTCACAAGTAAACACAATAAAACACTTTGTCACAAGTAAACACAATAAAACACTTTGTCACAAGTAAACACAATAAAACACTTTGTCACAAGTAAACACAATAAAACACTTTGTCACAAGTAAACACAATAAAACACTTTGTCACAAGTAAACACAATAAAACACTTTGTCACAAGTAAACACAATAAAACACTTTGTCACAAGTAAACACAATAAAACACTTTGTCACAAGTAAACACAATAAAACACTTTGTCACAAGTAAACACAATAAAACACTTTGTCACAAGTAAACACAATAAAACACTTTGTCACAAGTAAACACAATAAAACACTTTGTCACAAGTAAACACAATAAAACACTTTGTCACAAGTAAACACAATAAAACACTTTGTCACAAGTAAACACAATAAAACACTTTGTCACAAGTAAACACAATAAAACACTTTGTCACAAGTAAACACAATAAAACACTTTGTCACAAGTAAACACAATAAAACACTTTGTCACAAGTAAACACAATAAAACACTTTGTCACAAGTAAACACAATAAAACACTTTGTCACAAGTAAACACAATAAAACACTTTGTCACAAGTAAACACAATAAAACACTTTGTCACAAGTAAACACAATAAAACACTTTGTCACAAGTAAACACAATAAAACACTTTGTCACAAGTAAACACAATAAAACACTTTGTCACAAGTAAACACAATAAAACACTTTGTCACAAGTAAACACAATAAAACACTTTGTCACAAGTAAACACAATAAAACACTTTGTCACAAGTAAACACAATAAAACACTTTGTCACAAGTAAACACAATAAAACACTTTGTCACAAGTAAACACAATAAAACACTTTGTCACAAGTAAACACAATAAAACACTTTGTCACAAGTAAACACAATAAAACACTTTGTCACAAGTAAACACAATAAAACACTTTGTCACAAGTAAACACAATAAAACACTTTGTCACAAGTAAACACAATAAAACACTTTGTCACAAGTAAACACAATAAAACACTTTGTCACAAGTAAACACAATAAAACACTTTGTCACAAGTAAACACAATAAAACACTTTGTCACAAGTAAACACAATAAAACACTTTGTCACAAGTAAACACAATAAAACACTTTGTCACAAGTAAACACAATAAAACACTTTGTCACAAGTAAACACAATAAAACACTTTGTCACAAGTAAACACAATAAAACACTTTGTCACAAGTAAACACAATAAAACACTTTGTCACAAGTAAACACAATAAAACACTTTGTCACAAGTAAACACAATAAAACACTTTGTCACAAGTAAACACAATAAAACACTTTGTCACAAGTAAACACAATAAAACACTTTGTCACAAGTAAACACAATAAAACACTTTGTCACAAGTAAACACAATAAAACACTTTGTCACAAGTAAACACAATAAAACACTTTGTCACAAGTAAACACAATAAAACACTTTGTCACAAGTAAACACAATAAAACACTTTGTCACAAGTAAACACAATAAAACACTTTGTCACAAGTAAACACAATAAAACACTTTGTCACAAGTAAACACAATAAAACACTTTGTCACAAGTAAACACAATAAAACACTTTGTCACAAGTAAACACAATAAAACACTTTGTCACAAGTAAACACAATAAAACACTTTGTCACAAGTAAACACAATAAAACACTTTGTCACAAGTAAACACAATAAAACACTTTGTCACAAGTAAACACAATAAAACACTTTGTCACAAGTAAACACAATAAAACACTTTGTCACAAGTAAACACAATAAAACACTTTGTCACAAGTAAACACAATAAAACACTTTGTCACAAGTAAACACAATAAAACACTTTGTCACAAGTAAACACAATAAAACACTTTGTCACAAGTAAACACAATAAAACACTTTGTCACAAGTAAACACAATAAAACACTTTGTCACAAGTAAACACAATAAAACACTTTGTCACAAGTAAACACAATAAAACACTTTGTCACAAGTAAACACAATAAAACACTTTGTCACAAGTAAACACAATAAAACACTTTGTCACAAGTAAACACAATAAAACACTTTGTCACAAGTAAACACAATAAAACACTTTGTCACAAGTAAACACAATAAAACACTTTGTCACAAGTAAACACAATAAAACACTTTGTCACAAGTAAACACAATAAAACACTTTGTCACAAGTAAACACAATAAAACACTTTGTCACAAGTAAACACAATAAAACACTTTGTCACAAGTAAACACAATAAAACACTTTGTCACAAGTAAACACAATAAAACACTTTGTCACAAGTAAACACAATAAAACACTTTGTCACAAGTAAACACAATAAAACACTTTGTCACAAGTAAACACAATAAAACACTTTGTCACAAGTAAACACAATAAAACACTTTGTCACAAGTAAACACAATAAAACACTTTGTCACAAGTAAACACAATAAAACACTTTGTCACAAGTAAACACAATAAAACACTTTGTCACAAGTAAACACAATAAAACACTTTGTCACAAGTAAACACAATAAAACACTTTGTCACAAGTAAACACAATAAAACACTTTGTCACAAGTAAACACAATAAAACACTTTGTCACAAGTAAACACAATAAAACACTTTGTCACAAGTAAACACAATAAAACACTTTGTCACAAGTAAACACAATAAAACACTTTGTCACAAGTAAACACAATAAAACACTTTGTCACAAGTAAACACAATAAAACACTTTGTCACAAGTAAACACAATAAAACACTTTGTCACAAGTAAACACAATAAAACACTTTGTCACAAGTAAACACAATAAAACACTTTGTCACAAGTAAACACAATAAAACACTTTGTCACAAGTAAACACAATAAAACACTTTGTCACAAGTAAACACAATAAAACACTTTGTCACAAGTAAACACAATAAAACACTTTGTCACAAGTAAACACAATAAAACACTTTGTCACAAGTAAACACAATAAAACACTTTGTCACAAGTAAACACAATAAAACACTTTGTCACAAGTAAACACAATAAAACACTTTGTCACAAGTAAACACAATAAAACACTTTGTCACAAGTAAACACAATAAAACACTTTGTCACAAGTAAACACAATAAAACACTTTGTCACAAGTAAACACAATAAAACACTTTGTCACAAGTAAACACAATAAAACACTTTGTCACAAGTAAACACAATAAAACACTTTGTCACAAGTAAACACAATAAAACACTTTGTCACAAGTAAACACAATAAAACACTTTGTCACAAGTAAACACAATAAAACACTTTGTCACAAGTAAACACAATAAAACACTTTGTCACAAGTAAACACAATAAAACACTTTGTCACAAGTAAACACAATAAAACACTTTGTCACAAGTAAACACAATAAAACACTTTGTCACAAGTAAACACAATAAAACACTTTGTCACAAGTAAACACAATAAAACACTTTGTCACAAGTAAACACAATAAAACACTTTGTCACAAGTAAACACAATAAAACACTTTGTCACAAGTAAACACAATAAAACACTTTGTCACAAGTAAACACAATAAAACACTTTGTCACAAGTAAACACAATAAAACACTTTGTCACAAGTAAACACAATAAAACACTTTGTCACAAGTAAACACAATAAAACACTTTGTCACAAGTAAACACAATAAAACACTTTGTCACAAGTAAACACAATAAAACACTTTGTCACAAGTAAACACAATAAAACACTTTGTCACAAGTAAACACAATAAAACACTTTGTCACAAGTAAACACAATAAAACACTTTGTCACAAGTAAACACAATAAAACACTTTGTCACAAGTAAACACAATAAAACACTTTGTCACAAGTAAACACAATAAAACACTTTGTCACAAGTAAACACAATAAAACACTTTGTCACAAGTAAACACAATAAAACACTTTGTCACAAGTAAACACAATAAAACACTTTGTCACAAGTAAACACAATAAAACACTTTGTCACAAGTAAACACAATAAAACACTTTGTCACAAGTAAACACAATAAAACACTTTGTCACAAGTAAACACAATAAAACACTTTGTCACAAGTAAACACAATAAAACACTTTGTCACAAGTAAACACAATAAAACACTTTGTCACAAGTAAACACAATAAAACACTTTGTCACAAGTAAACACAATAAAACACTTTGTCACAAGTAAACACAATAAAACACTTTGTCACAAGTAAACACAATAAAACACTTTGTCACAAGTAAACACAATAAAACACTTTGTCACAAGTAAACACAATAAAACACTTTGTCACAAGTAAACACAATAAAACACTTTGTCACAAGTAAACACAATAAAACACTTTGTCACAAGTAAACACAATAAAACACTTTGTCACAAGTAAACACAATAAAACACTTTGTCACAAGTAAACACAATAAAACACTTTGTCACAAGTAAACACAATAAAACACTTTGTCACAAGTAAACACAATAAAACACTTTGTCACAAGTAAACACAATAAAACACTTTGTCACAAGTAAACACAATAAAACACTTTGTCACAAGTAAACACAATAAAACACTTTGTCACAAGTAAACACAATAAAACACTTTGTCACAAGTAAACACAATAAAACACTTTGTCACAAGTAAACACAATAAAACACTTTGTCACAAGTAAACACAATAAAACACTTTGTCACAAGTAAACACAATAAAACACTTTGTCACAAGTAAACACAATAAAACACTTTGTCACAAGTAAACACAATAAAACACTTTGTCACAAGTAAACACAATAAAACACTTTGTCACAAGTAAACACAATAAAACACTTTGTCACAAGTAAACACAATAAAACACTTTGTCACAAGTAAACACAATAAAACACTTTGTCACAAGTAAACACAATAAAACACTTTGTCACAAGTAAACACAATAAAACACTTTGTCACAAGTAAACACAATAAAACACTTTGTCACAAGTAAACACAATAAAACACTTTGTCACAAGTAAACACAATAAAACACTTTGTCACAAGTAAACACAATAAAACACTTTGTCACAAGTAAACACAATAAAACACTTTGTCACAAGTAAACACAATAAAACACTTTGTCACAAGTAAACCACTTTGTCACAAGTAAACACAATAAAACACTTTGTCACAAGTAAACACAATAAAACACTTTGTCACAAGTAAACACAATGAAAACACTTTGTCACAAGTAAACACAATAAAACACTTTGTCACAAGTAAACACAATAAAACACTTTGTCACAAGTAAACACAATAAAACACTTTGTCACAAGTAAACACAATAAAACACTTTGTCACAAGTAAACACAATAAAACACTTTGTCACAAGTAAACACAATAAAACACTTTGTCACAAGTAAACACAATAAAACACTTTGTCACAAGTAAACACAATAAAACACTTTGTCACAAGTAAACACAATAAAACACTTTGTCACAAGTAAACACAATAAAACACTTTGTCACAAGTAAACACAATAAAACACTTTGTCACAAGTAAACACAATAAAACACTTTGTCACAAGTAAACACAATAAACACTTTGTCACAAGTAAACACAATAAAACACTTTGTCACAAGTAAACACAATAAAACACTTTGTCACAAGTAAACACAATAAAACACTTTGTCACAAGTAAACACAATAAAACACTTTGTCACAAGTAAACACAATAAAACACTTTGTCACAAGTAAACACAATAAAACACTTTGTCACAAGTAAACACAATAAAACACTTTGTCACAAGTAAACACAATAAAACACTTTGTCACAAGTAAACACAATAAACACTTTGTCACAAGTAAACACAATAAAACACTTTGTCACAAGTAAACACAATAAAACACTTTGTCACAAGTAAACACAATAAAACACTTTGTCACAAGTAAACACAATAAAACACTTTGTCACAAGTAAACACAATAAAACACTTTGTCACAAGTAAACACAATAAAACACTTTGTCACAAGTAAACACAATAAAACACTTTGTCACAAGTAAACACAATAAAACACTTTGTCACAAGTAAACACAATAAAACACTTTGTCACAAGTAAACACAATAAAACACTTTGTCACAAGTAAACACAATAAAACACTTTGTCACAAGTAAACACAATAAAACACTTTGTCACAAGTAAACACAATAAAACACTTTGTCACAAGTAAACACAATAAAACACTTTGTCACAAGTAAACACAATAAAACACTTTGTCACAAGTAAACACAATAAAACACTTTGTCACAAGTAAACACAATAAAACACTTTGTCACAAGTAAACACAATAAAACACTTTGTCACAAGTAAACACAATAAAACACTTTGTCACAAGTAAACACAATAAAACACTTTGTCACAAGTAAACACAATAAAACACTTTGTCACAAGTAAACACAATAAAACACTTTGTCACAAGTAAACACAATAAAACACTTTGTCACAAGTAAACACAATAAAACACTTTGTCACAAGTAAACACAATAAAACACTTTGTCACAAGTAAACACAATAAAACACTTTGTCACAAGTAAACACAATAAAACACTTTGTCACAAGTAAACACAATAAAACACTTTGTCACAAGTAAACACAATAAAACACTTTGTCACAAGTAAACACAATAAAACACTTTGTCACAAGTAAACACAATAAAACACTTTGTCACAAGTAAACACATAAAACACTTGTCACAAGTAAACACAATAAAACACTTTGTCACAAGTAAACACAATAAAACACTTTGTCACAAGTAAACACAATAAAACACTTTGTCACAAGTAAACACAATAAAACACTTTGTCACAAGTAAACACAATAAAACACTTTGTCACAAGTAAACACAATAAAACACTTTGTCACAAGTAACACAATAAAACACTTGTCACAAGTAAACACAATAAAACACTTGTCACAATTAAACACAATAAAACACTTTGTCACAAGTAAACACAATAAAACACTTTGTCACAAGTAAACACAATAAAACACTTTGTCACAAGTAAACACAATAAAACACTTTGTCACAAGTAAACACAATAAAACACTTTGTCACAAGTAAACACAATAAAACACTTTGTCACAAGTAAACACAATAAAACACTTTGTCACAAGTAAACACAATAAAACACTTTGTCACAAGTAAACACAATAAAACACTTTGTCACAAGTAAACACAATAAAACACTTTGTCACAAGTAAACACAATAAAACACTTTGTCACAAGTAAACACAATAAAACACTTTGTCACAAGTAAACACAATAAAACACTTTGTCACAAGTAAACACAATAAAACACTTTGTCACAAGTAACACAATAAAACACTTTGTCACAAGTAAACACAATAAAACACTTTGTCACAAGTAAACACATAAAACACTTTGTCACAAGTAAACACAATAAAACACTTTGTCACAAGTAAACACAATAAAACACTTTGTCACAAGTAAACACAATAAAACACTTTGTCACAAGTAAACACAATAAAACACTTTGTCACAAGTAAACACAATAAAACACTTTGTCACAAGTAAACACAATAAAACACTTTGTCACAAGTAAACACAATAAAACACTTTGTCACAAGTAAACACAATAAAACACTTTGTCACAAGTAAACACAATAAAACACTTTGTCACAAGTAAACACAATAAAACACTTTGTCACAAGTAAACACAATAAAACACTTTGTCACAAGTAAACACAATAAAACACTTTGTCACAAGTAAACACAATAAAACACTTTGTCACAAGTAAACACAATAAAACACTTTGTCACAAGTAAACACAATAAAACACTTTGTCACAAGTAAACACAATAAAACACTTTGTCACAAGTAAACACAATAAAACACTTTGTCACAAGTAAACACAATAAAACACTTTGTCACAAGTAAACACAATAAAACACTTTGTCACAAGTAAACACAATAAAACACTTTGTCACAAGTAAACACAATAAAACACTTTGTCACAAGTAAACACAATAAAACACTTGTCACAAGTAAACACAATAAAACACTTTGTCACAAGTAAACACAATAAAACACTTTGTCACAAGTAAACACAATAAAACACTTTGTCACAAGTAAACACAATAAAACACTTTGTCACAAGTAAACACAATAAAACACTTTGTCACAAGTAAACACAATAAAACACTTTGTCACAAGTAAACACAATAAAACACTTTGTCACAAGTAAACACAATA
>NC_084577.2:32960991-33031414 GCF_033978685.3 Nerophis lumbriciformis | reverse complement strand
GACAAGGTCCCAGTGGGCTCACGAAGCAGGACGTCGCCCGACAGCAGATTGCAGGCTCTGGCAGGTTAGGTTTAGGAGTAGGGGTGGGGGAGGGGATAAAGGCACTGTCCGTGGACAACCTGTCCAGGCAACGTCCAAACCAACCGCAAGACCCCCAAGGACCCTGAAAGAAAGCAATCGAGTCTGCGTCAAATGCGGTGTCAAACACATGTTGGATTGGTATCCAGCGACGCGCGTTTTCGGTCTTTCAGACCTCGTCAGGCTGGCTGAGCCATGCCTACTGGGACTCTTCTAGTTCCCTAGTAGGTGGGCGCTTCTAATCCCTGGCTGTCGGTCTTCCCTGTTTCTCCACAGCAGATGCTTGCTCATCGACTGCTGGAGAGGGAATGAGCCGTTCTGGCAGGAGGAGGCTTTATATGAGTGCTGCAGGGGGCGGGCTTATATGCTCTCCACTGCAGTGGAGTCTATAGACCCTCAAAATCCACTCCTTCCTATGTGATGCATCAAATTGCCATATTATGTGCATCACATAGGGGACAAACACCCCTTGAATATCGGGGTGTTTGATCAAAGCACAAAAATGTTTTCTTTGATGTACCTCAACTCCTGATATAATGTGTCTGAATCAAGTCTTTTTTAAGCAATTTGCTGACTTGTAGCCCCTCACCACACTCAACAAAGTGAAACGAACTACTCACCGACAAGGTCCCCAGTGGGCTCACGAAGGCAGGACGTCGCCCGACAGCAGATTGCAGGCTCTGCAGGTTAGGTTTAGGAGTAGGGGGTGGGGGAAGGGGATAAAGGCACTGTCCGTGGACAACTGTCCAGGCAACGTCCAAACCAACCGCAAGACCCCCCAAGGACCCTGAAAGAAAGCAATCCGAGTCTGCGTCAAATGCGGTGTCAAACACATGTTGGATTGGTATCCAGCGACGCGCGTTTCGGTCTTTCAGACCTCGTCAGGCTGGCTGAGCCATGCCTACTGGGACTCTTCTAGTTCCCTAGTAGGTGGGCGCTTCTAATCCCCTGGCTGTCGGCTTCCCTGTTTCTCCACAGCAGGATGCTTGCTCATCGACTGCTGAGAGAGGAATGAGCCGTTCTGGCAGGAGGAGGCTTTATATGAGTGCTGCAGGGGGCGGGGCTTATATGCTCTCCACTGCAGTGGAGTCTATAGACCCTCAAAATCCACTCCTTCCTATGTGATGCATCAAATTGCCATATTATGTGCATCACATAGGGGACAAACACCCCCTTGAATATCGGGGTGTTTGATCAAAGCACAAAAATGTTTTCTTTGATGTACCTCAACTCCTGATATAATGTGTCTGAATCAAGTCTTTTTTAAGCAATTTGCTGACTTGTAGCCCCTCACCACACTCAACAAAGTGAAACGAACTACTCACCGACAAGGTCCCCAGTGGGCTCACGAAGGCAGGACGTCGCCCGACAGCAGATTGCAGGCTCTGGCAGGTTAGGTTTAGGAGTAGGGGGTGGGGAAGGGGATAAAGGCACTGTCCGTGGACAACCTGTCCAGGCAACGTCCAAACCAACCGCAAGACCCCCCAAGGACCCTGAAAGAAAGCAATCCGAGTCTGCGTCAAATGCGGTGTCAAACACATGTTGGATTGGTATCCAGCGACGCGCGTTTCGGTCTTTCAGACCTCGTCAGGCTGGCTGAGCCATGCCTACTGGGACTCTTCTAGTTCCCTAGTAGGTGGGGCGCTTCTAATCCCCTGGCTGTCGGCTTCCCTGTTTCTCCACAGCAGGATGCTTGCTCATCGACTGCTGGAGAGGGAATGAGCCGTTCTGGCAGGAGGAGGCTTTATATGAGTGCTGCAGGGGCGGGGCTTATATGCTCTCCACTGCAGTGGAGTCTATAGACCCTCAAAATCCACTCCTTCCTATGTGATGCATCAAATTGCCATATTATGTGCATCACATAGGGGACAAACACCCCCTTGAATATCGGGGTGTTTGATCAAAGCACAAAATGTTTCTTTGATGTACCTCAACTCCTGATATAATGTGTCTGAATCAAGTCTTTTTTAAGCAATTTGCTGACTTGTAGCCCCTCACCACACTCAACAAAGTGAAACGAACTACTCACCGACAAGGTCCCCAGTGGGCTCACGAAGGCAGGACGTCGCCCGACAGCAGATTGCAGGCTCTGGCAGGTTAGGTTTAGGAGTAGGGGGTGGGGGAAGGGGATAAAGGCACTGTCCGTGGACAACCTGTCCAGGCAACGTCCAAACCAACCGCAAGACCCCCCAAGGACCCTGAAAGAAAGCAATCCGAGTCTGCGTCAAATGCGGTGTCAAACACATGTTGGATTGGTATCCAGCGACGCGCGTTTCGGTCTTTCAGACCTCGTCAGGCTGGCTGAGCCATGCCTACTGGGACTCTTCTAGTTCCCTAGTAGGTGGGGCGCTTCTAATCCCCTGGCTGTCGGCTTCCCTGTTTCTCCACAGCAGGATGCTTGCTCATCGACTGCTGGAGAGGGAATGAGCCGTTCTGGCAGGAGGAGGCTTTATATGAGTGCTGCAGGGGGCGGGGCTTATATGCTCTCCACTGCAGTGGAGTCTATAGACCCTCAAAATCCACTCCTTCCTATGTGATGCATCAAATTGCCATATTATGTGCATCACATAGGGGACAAACACCCCTTGAATATCGGGGTGTTTGATCAAAGCACAAAAATGTTTTCTTTGATGTACCTCAACTCTGATATAATGTGTCTGAATCAAGTCTTTTTTAAGCAATTTGCTGACTTGTAGCCCCTCACCACACTCAACAAAGTGAACGAACTACTCACCGACAAGGTCCCCAGTGGGCTCACGAAGGCAGGACGTCGCCCGACAGCAGATTGCAGGCTCTGGCAGGTTAGGTTTAGGAGTAGGGGGTGGGGGAAGGGATAAGGCACTGTCCGTGGACAACCTGTCCAGGCAACGTCAAACCAACCGCAAGACCCCCCAAGGACCCTGAAGAAAGCAATCCGAGTCTGCGTCAAATGCGGTGTCAAACACATGTTGGATTGGTATCCAGCGACGCGCGTTTCGGTCTTTCAGACCTCGTCAGGCTGGCTGAGCCATGCCTACTGGGACTCTTCTAGTTCCTAGTAGGTGGGGCGCTTCTAATCCCCTGGCTGTCGGCTTCCCTGTTTCTCCACAGCAGGATGCTTGCTCATCGACTGCTGGAGAGGGAATGAGCCGTTCTGGCAGGAGGAGGCTTTATATGAGTGCTGCAGGGGGCGGGGCTTATATGCTCTCCACTGCAGTGGAGTCTATAGACCCTCAAAATCCACTCCTTCCTATGTGATGCATCAAATTGCCATATTATGTGCATCACATAGGGACAAACACCCCCTTGAATATCGGGGTGTTTGATCAAAGCACAAAAATGTTTTCTTTGATGTACCTCAACTCCTGATATAATGTGTCTGAATCAAGTCTTTTTTAAGCAATTTGCTGACTTGTAGCCCCTCACCACACTCAACAAAGTGAAACGAACTACTCACCGACAAGGTCCCCAGTGGGCTCACGAAGGCAGGACGTCGCCCGACAGCAGATTGCAGGCTCTGGCAGGTTAGGTTAGGAGTAGGGGGTGGGGGAAGGGGATAAAGGCACTGTCCGTGGACAACCTGTCCAGGCAACGTCCAAACCAACCGCAAGACCCCCCAAGGACCCTGAAGAAAGCAATCGAGTC
Organism: Nerophis lumbriciformis; assembly: GCF_033978685.3. Classification (NCBI taxonomy): domain Eukaryota; kingdom Metazoa; phylum Chordata; class Actinopteri; order Syngnathiformes; family Syngnathidae; genus Nerophis; species Nerophis lumbriciformis. Next base: position 33,027,712 of record NC_084577.2, on the reverse strand, counting down.
TGCGTCAAATGCGGTGTCAAACACATGTTGGATTGGTATCCAGCGACGCGCGTTTCGGTCTTTCAGACCTCGTCAGGCTGGCTGAGCCATGCCTACTGGGACTCTTCTAGTTCCCTAGTAGGTGGGGCGCTTCTAATCCCCTGGCTGTCGGCTTCCCTGTTTCTCCACAGCAGGATGCTTGCTCATCGACTGCTGGAGAGGGAATGAGCCGTTCTGGCAGGAGGAGGCTTTATATGAGTGCTGCAGGGGGGGGCTTATATGCTCTCCACTGCAGTGGAGTCTATAGACCCTCAAAATCCACTCCTTCCTATGTGATGCATCAAATTGCCATATTATGTGCATCACATAGGGGACAAACACCCCCTTGAATATCGGGGTGTTTGATCAAAGCACAAAAATGTTTTCTTTGATGTACCTCAACTCCTGATATAATGTGTCTGAATCAAGTCTTTTTTAAGCAATTTGCTGACTTGTAGCCCCTCACCACACTCAACAAAGTGAAACGAACTACTCACCGACAAGGTCCCCAGTGGGCTCACGAAGGCAGGACGTCGCCCGACAGCAGATTGCAGGCTCTGGCAGGTTAGGTTTAGGAGTAGGGGGTGGGGGAAGGGGATAAAGGCACTGTCCGTGGACAACCTGTCCAGGCAACGTCCAAACCAACCGCAAGACCCCCCAAGGACCCTGAAAGAAAGCAATCCGAGTCTGCGTCAAATGCGGTGTCAAACACATGTTGGATTGGTATCCAGCGACGCGCGTTTCGGTCTTTCAGACCTCGTCAGGCTGGCTGAGCCATGCCTACTGGGACTCTTCTAGTTCCCTAGTAGGTGGGGCGCTTCTAATCCCCTGGCTGTCGGCTTCCCTGTTTCTCCACAGCAGGATGCTTGCTCATCGACTGCTGGAGAGGGAATGAGCCGTTCTGGCAGGAGGAGGCTTTATATGAGTGCTGCAGGGGGCGGGGCTTATATGCTCTCCACTGCAGTGGAGTCTATAGACCCTCAAAATCCACTCCTTCCTATGTGATGCATCAAATTGCCATATTATGTGCATCACATAGGGGACAAACACCCCCTTGAATATCGGGGTGTTTGATCAAAGCACAAAAATGTTTTCTTTGATGTACCTCAACTCCTGATATAATGTGTCTGAATCAAGTCTTTTTTAAGCAATTTGCTGACTTGTAGCCCCTCACCACACTCAACAAAGTGAAACGAACTACTCACCGACAAGGTCCCCAGTGGGCTCACGAAGGCAGGACGTCGCCCGACAGCAGATTGCAGGCTCTGGCAGGTTAGGTTTAGGAGTAGGGGGTGGGGGAAGGGGATAAAGGCACTGTCCGTGGACAACCTGTCCAGGCAACGTCCAAACCAACCGCAAGACCCCCCAAGGACCCTGAAAGAAAGCAATCCGAGTCTGCGTCAAATGCGGTGTCAAACACATGTTGGATTGGTATCCAGCGACGCGCGTTTCGGTCTTTCAGACCTCGTCAGGCTGGCTGAGCCATGCCTACTGGGACTCTTCTAGTTCCCTAGTAGGTGGGGCGCTTCTAATCCCCTGGCTGTCGGCTTCCCTGTTTCTCCACAGCAGGATGCTTGCTCATCGACTGCTGGAGAGGGAATGAGCCGTTCTGGCAGGAGGAGGCTTTATATGAGTGCTGCAGGGGGCGGGGCTTATATGCTCTCCACTGCAGTGGAGTCTATAGACCCTCAAAATCCACTCCTTCCTATGTGATGCATCAAATTGCCATATTATGTGCATCACATAGGGGACAAACACCCCCTTGAATATCGGGGTGTTTGATCAAAGCACAAAAATGTTTTCTTTGATGTACCTCAACTCCTGATATAATGTGTCTGAATCAAGTCTTTTTTAAGCAATTTGCTGACTTGTAGCCCCTCACCACACTCAACAAAGTGAAACGAACTACTCACCGACAAGGTCCCCAGTGGGCTCACGAAGGCAGGACGTCGCCCGACAGCAGATTGCAGGCTCTGGCAGGTTAGGTTTAGGAGTAGGGGGTGGGGGAAGGGGATAAAGGCACTGTCCGTGGACAACCTGTCCAGGCAACGTCCAAACCAACCGCAAGACCCCCCAAGGACCCTGAAAGAAAGCAATCCGAGTCTGCGTCAAATGCGGTGTCAAACACATGTTGGATTGGTATCCAGCGACGCGCGTTTCGGTCTTTCAGACCTCGTCAGGCTGGCTGAGCCATGCCTACTGGGACTCTTCTAGTTCCCTAGTAGGTGGGGCGCTTCTAATCCCCTGGCTGTCGGCTTCCCTGTTTCTCCACAGCAGGATGCTTGCTCATCGACTGCTGGAGAGGGAATGAGCCGTTCTGGCAGGAGGAGGCTTTATATGAGTGCTGCAGGGGGCGGGGCTTATATGCTCTCCACTGCAGTGGAGTCTATAGACCCTCAAAATCCACTCCTTCCTATGTGATGCATCAAATTGCCATATTATGTGCATCACATAGGGGACAAACACCCCCTTGAATATCGGGGTGTTTGATCAAAGCACAAAAATGTTTTCTTTGATGTACCTCAACTCCTGATATAATGTGTCTGAATCAAGTCTTTTTTAAGCAATTTGCTGACTTGTAGCCCCTCACCACACTCAACAAAGTGAAACGAACTACTCACCGACAAGGTCCCCAGTGGGCTCACGAAGGCAGGACGTCGCCCGACAGCAGATTGCAGGCTCTGGCAGGTTAGGTTTAGGAGTAGGGGGTGGGGGAAGGGGATAAAGGCACTGTCCGTGGACAACCTGTCCAGGCAACGTCCAAACCAACCGCAAGACCCCCCAAGGACCCTGAAAGAAAGCAATCCGAGTCTGCGTCAAATGCGGTGTCAAACACATGTTGGATTGGTATCCAGCGACGCGCGTTTCGGTCTTTCAGACCTCGTCAGGCTGGCTGAGCCATGCCTACTGGGACTCTTCTAGTTCCCTAGTAGGTGGGGCGCTTCTAATCCCCTGGCTGTCGGCTTCCCTGTTTCTCCACAGCAGGATGCTTGCTCATCGACTGCTGGAGAGGGAATGAGCCGTTCTGGCAGGAGGAGGCTTTATATGAGTGCTGCAGGGGGCGGGGCTTATATGCTCTCCACTGCAGTGGAGTCTATAGACCCTCAAAATCCACTCCTTCCTATGTGATGCATCAAATTGCCATATTATGTGCATCACATAGGGGACAAACACCCCCTTGAATATCGGGGTGTTTGATCAAAGCACAAAAATGTTTTCTTTGATGTACCTCAACTCCTGATATAATGTGTCTGAATCAAGTCTTTTTTAAGCAATTTGCTGACTTGTAGCCCCTCACCACACTCAACAAAGTGAAACGAACTACTCACCGACAAGGTCCCCAGTGGGCTCACGAAGGCAGGACGTCGCCCGACAGCAGATTGCAGGCTCTGGCAGGTTAGGTTTAGGAGTAGGGGGTGGGGGAAGGGGATAAAGGCACTGTCCGTGGACAACCTGTCCAGGCAACGTCCAAACCAACCGCAAGACCCCCCAAGGACCCTGAAAGAAAGCAATCCGAGTCTGCGTCAAATGCGGTGTCAAACACATGTTGGATTGGTATCCAGCGACGCGCGTTTCGGTCTTTCAGACCTCGTCAGGCTGGCTGAGCCATGCCTACTGGGACTCTTCTAGTTCCCTAGTAGGTGGGGCGCTTCTAATCCCCTGGCTGTCGGCTTCCCTGTTTCTCCACAGCAGGATGCTTGCTCATCGACTGCTGGAGAGGGAATGAGCCGTTCTGGCAGGAGGAGGCTTTATATGAGTGCTGCAGGGGGCGGGGCTTATATGCTCTCCACTGCAGTGGAGTCTATAGACCCTCAAAATCCACTCCTTCCTATGTGATGCATCAAATTGCCATATTATGTGCATCACATAGGGGACAAACACCCCCTTGAATATCGGGGTGTTTGATCAAAGCACAAAAATGTTTTCTTTGATGTACCTCAACTCCTGATATAATGTGTCTGAATCAAGTCTTTTTTAAGCAATTTGCTGACTTGTAGCCCCTCACCACACTCAACAAAGTGAAACGAACTACTCACCGACAAGGTCCCCAGTGGGCTCACGAAGGCAGGACGTCGCCCGACAGCAGATTGCAGGCTCTGGCAGGTTAGGTTTAGGAGTAGGGGGTGGGGGAAGGGGATAAAGGCACTGTCCGTGGACAACCTGTCCAGGCAACGTCCAAACCAACCGCAAGACCCCCCAAGGACCCTGAAAGAAAGCAATCCGAGTCTGCGTCAAATGCGGTGTCAAACACATGTTGGATTGGTATCCAGCGACGCGCGTTTCGGTCTTTCAGACCTCGTCAGGCTGGCTGAGCCATGCCTACTGGGACTCTTCTAGTTCCCTAGTAGGTGGGGCGCTTCTAATCCCCTGGCTGTCGGCTTCCCTGTTTCTCCACAGCAGGATGCTTGCTCATCGACTGCTGGAGAGGGAATGAGCCGTTCTGGCAGGAGGAGGCTTTATATGAGTGCTGCAGGGGGCGGGGCTTATATGCTCTCCACTGCAGTGGAGTCTATAGACCCTCAAAATCCACTCCTTCCTATGTGATGCATCAAATTGCCATATTATGTGCATCACATAGGGGACAAACACCCCCTTGAATATCGGGGTGTTTGATCAAAGCACAAAAATGTTTTCTTTGATGTACCTCAACTCCTGATATAATGTGTCTGAATCAAGTCTTTTTTAAGCAATTTGCTGACTTGTAGCCCCTCACCACACTCAACAAAGTGAAACGAACTACTCACCGACAAGGTCCCCAGTGGGCTCACGAAGGCAGGACGTCGCCCGACAGCAGATTGCAGGCTCTGGCAGGTTAGGTTTAGGAGTAGGGGGTGGGGGAAGGGGATAAAGGCACTGTCCGTGGACAACCTGTCCAGGCAACGTCCAAACCAACCGCAAGACCCCCCAAGGACCCTGAAAGAAAGCAATCCGAGTCTGCGTCAAATGCGGTGTCAAACACATGTTGGATTGGTATCCAGCGACGCGCGTTTCGGTCTTTCAGACCTCGTCAGGCTGGCTGAGCCATGCCTACTGGGACTCTTCTAGTTCCCTAGTAGGTGGGGCGCTTCTAATCCCCTGGCTGTCGGCTTCCCTGTTTCTCCACAGCAGGATGCTTGCTCATCGACTGCTGGAGAGGGAATGAGCCGTTCTGGCAGGAGGAGGCTTTATATGAGTGCTGCAGGGGGCGGGGCTTATATGCTCTCCACTGCAGTGGAGTCTATAGACCCTCAAAATCCACTCCTTCCTATGTGATGCATCAAATTGCCATATTATGTGCATCACATAGGGGACAAACACCCCCTTGAATATCGGGGTGTTTGATCAAAGCACAAAAATGTTTTCTTTGATGTACCTCAACTCCTGATATAATGTGTCTGAATCAAGTCTTTTTTAAGCAATTTGCTGACTTGTAGCCCCTCACCACACTCAACAAAGTGAAACGAACTACTCACCGACAAGGTCCCCAGTGGGCTCACGAAGGCAGGACGTCGCCCGACAGCAGATTGCAGGCTCTGGCAGGTTAGGTTTAGGAGTAGGGGGTGGGGGAAGGGGATAAAGGCACTGTCCGTGGACAACCTGTCCAGGCAACGTCCAAACCAACCGCAAGACCCCCCAAGGACCCTGAAAGAAAGCAATCCGAGTCTGCGTCAAATGCGGTGTCAAACACATGTTGGATTGGTATCCAGCGACGCGCGTTTCGGTCTTTCAGACCTCGTCAGGCTGGCTGAGCCATGCCTACTGGGACTCTTCTAGTTCCCTAGTAGGTGGGGCGCTTCTAATCCCCTGGCTGTCGGCTTCCCTGTTTCTCCACAGCAGGATGCTTGCTCATCGACTGCTGGAGAGGGAATGAGCCGTTCTGGCAGGAGGAGGCTTTATATGAGTGCTGCAGGGGGCGGGGCTTATATGCTCTCCACTGCAGTGGAGTCTATAGACCCTCAAAATCCACTCCTTCCTATGTGATGCATCAAATTGCCATATTATGTGCATCACATAGGGGACAAACACCCCCTTGAATATCGGGGTGTTTGATCAAAGCACAAAAATGTTTTCTTTGATGTACCTCAACTCCTGATATAATGTGTCTGAATCAAGTCTTTTTTAAGCAATTTGCTGACTTGTAGCCCCTCACCACACTCAACAAAGTGAAACGAACTACTCACCGACAAGGTCCCCAGTGGGCTCACGAAGGCAGGACGTCGCCCGACAGCAGATTGCAGGCTCTGGCAGGTTAGGTTTAGGAGTAGGGGGTGGGGGAAGGGGATAAAGGCACTGTCCGTGGACAACCTGTCCAGGCAACGTCCAAACCAACCGCAAGACCCCCCAAGGACCCTGAAAGAAAGCAATCCGAGTCTGCGTCAAATGCGGTGTCAAACACATGTTGGATTGGTATCCAGCGACGCGCGTTTCGGTCTTTCAGACCTCGTCAGGCTGGCTGAGCCATGCCTACTGGGACTCTTCTAGTTCCCTAGTAGGTGGGGCGCTTCTAATCCCCTGGCTGTCGGCTTCCCTGTTTCTCCACAGCAGGATGCTTGCTCATCGACTGCTGGAGAGGGAATGAGCCGTTCTGGCAGGAGGAGGCTTTATATGAGTGCTGCAGGGGGCGGGGCTTATATGCTCTCCACTGCAGTGGAGTCTATAGACCCTCAAAATCCACTCCTTCCTATGTGATGCATCAAATTGCCATATTATGTGCATCACATAGGGGACAAACACCCCCTTGAATATCGGGGTGTTTGATCAAAGCACAAAAATGTTTTCTTTGATGTACCTCAACTCCTGATATAATGTGTCTGAATCAAGTCTTTTTTAAGCAATTTGCTGACTTGTAGCCCCTCACCACACTCAACAAAGTGAAACGAACTACTCACCGACAAGGTCCCCAGTGGGCTCACGAAGGCAGGACGTCGCCCGACAGCAGATTGCAGGCTCTGGCAGGTTAGGTTTAGGAGTAGGGGGTGGGGGAAGGGGATAAAGGCACTGTCCGTGGACAACCTGTCCAGGCAACGTCCAAACCAACCGCAAGACCCCCCAAGGACCCTGAAAGAAAGCAATCCGAGTCTGCGTCAAATGCGGTGTCAAACACATGTTGGATTGGTATCCAGCGACGCGCGTTTCGGTCTTTCAGACCTCGTCAGGCTGGCTGAGCCATGCCTACTGGGACTCTTCTAGTTCCCTAGTAGGTGGGGCGCTTCTAATCCCCTGGCTGTCGGCTTCCCTGTTTCTCCACAGCAGGATGCTTGCTCATCGACTGCTGGAGAGGGAATGAGCCGTTCTGGCAGGAGGAGGCTTTATATGAGTGCTGCAGGGGGCGGGGCTTATATGCTCTCCACTGCAGTGGAGTCTATAGACCCTCAAAATCCACTCCTTCCTATGTGATGCATCAAATTGCCATATTATGTGCATCACATAGGGGACAAACACCCCCTTGAATATCGGGGTGTTTGATCAAAGCACAAAAATGTTTTCTTTGATGTACCTCAACTCCTGATATAATGTGTCTGAATCAAGTCTTTTTTAAGCAATTTGCTGACTTGTAGCCCCTCACCACACTCAACAAAGTGAAACGAACTACTCACCGACAAGGTCCCCAGTGGGCTCACGAAGGCAGGACGTCGCCCGACAGCAGATTGCAGGCTCTGGCAGGTTAGGTTTAGGAGTAGGGGGTGGGGGAAGGGGATAAAGGCACTGTCCGTGGACAACCTGTCCAGGCAACGTCCAAACCAACCGCAAGACCCCCCAAGGACCCTGAAAGAAAGCAATCCGAGTCTGCGTCAAATGCGGTGTCAAACACATGTTGGATTGGTATCCAGCGACGCGCGTTTCGGTCTTTCAGACCTCGTCAGGCTGGCTGAGCCATGCCTACTGGGACTCTTCTAGTTCCCTAGTAGGTGGGGCGCTTCTAATCCCCTGGCTGTCGGCTTCCCTGTTTCTCCACAGCAGGATGCTTGCTCATCGACTGCTGGAGAGGGAATGAGCCGTTCTGGCAGGAGGAGGCTTTATATGAGTGCTGCAGGGGGCGGGGCTTATATGCTCTCCACTGCAGTGGAGTCTATAGACCCTCAAAATCCACTCCTTCCTATGTGATGCATCAAATTGCCATATTATGTGCATCACATAGGGGACAAACACCCCCTTGAATATCGGGGTGTTTGATCAAAGCACAAAAATGTTTTCTTTGATGTACCTCAACTCCTGATATAATGTGTCTGAATCAAGTCTTTTTTAAGCAATTTGCTGACTTGTAGCCCCTCACCACACTCAACAAAGTGAAACGAACTACTCACCGACAAGGTCCCCAGTGGGCTCACGAAGGCAGGACGTCGCCCGACAGCAGATTGCAGGCTCTGGCAGGTTAGGTTTAGGAGTAGGGGGTGGGGGAAGGGGATAAAGGCACTGTCCGTGGACAACCTGTCCAGGCAACGTCCAAACCAACCGCAAGACCCCCCAAGGACCCTGAAAGAAAGCAATCCGAGTCTGCGTCAAATGCGGTGTCAAACACATGTTGGATTGGTATCCAGCGACGCGCGTTTCGGTCTTTCAGACCTCGTCAGGCTGGCTGAGCCATGCCTACTGGGACTCTTCTAGTTCCCTAGTAGGTGGGGCGCTTCTAATCCCCTGGCTGTCGGCTTCCCTGTTTCTCCACAGCAGGATGCTTGCTCATCGACTGCTGGAGAGGGAATGAGCCGTTCTGGCAGGAGGAGGCTTTATATGAGTGCTGCAGGGGGCGGGGCTTATATGCTCTCCACTGCAGTGGAGTCTATAGACCCTCAAAATCCACTCCTTCCTATGTGATGCATCAAATTGCCATATTATGTGCATCACATAGGGGACAAACACCCCCTTGAATATCGGGGTGTTTGATCAAAGCACAAAAATGTTTTCTTTGATGTACCTCAACTCCTGATATAATGTGTCTGAATCAAGTCTTTTTTAAGCAATTTGCTGACTTGTAGCCCCTCACCACACTCAACAAAGTGAAACGAACTACTCACCGACAAGGTCCCCAGTGGGCTCACGAAGGCAGGACGTCGCCCGACAGCAGATTGCAGGCTCTGGCAGGTTAGGTTTAGGAGTAGGGGGTGGGGGAAGGGGATAAAGGCACTGTCCGTGGACAACCTGTCCAGGCAACGTCCAAACCAACCGCAAGACCCCCCAAGGACCCTGAAAGAAAGCAATCCGAGTCTGCGTCAAATGCGGTGTCAAACACATGTTGGATTGGTATCCAGCGACGCGCGTTTCGGTCTTTCAGACCTCGTCAGGCTGGCTGAGCCATGCCTACTGGGACTCTTCTAGTTCCCTAGTAGGTGGGGCGCTTCTAATCCCCTGGCTGTCGGCTTCCCTGTTTCTCCACAGCAGGATGCTTGCTCATCGACTGCTGGAGAGGGAATGAGCCGTTCTGGCAGGAGGAGGCTTTATATGAGTGCTGCAGGGGGCGGGGCTTATATGCTCTCCACTGCAGTGGAGTCTATAGACCCTCAAAATCCACTCCTTCCTATGTGATGCATCAAATTGCCATATTATGTGCATCACATAGGGGACAAACACCCCCTTGAATATCGGGGTGTTTGATCAAAGCACAAAAATGTTTTCTTTGATGTACCTCAACTCCTGATATAATGTGTCTGAATCAAGTCTTTTTTAAGCAATTTGCTGACTTGTAGCCCCTCACCACACTCAACAAAGTGAAACGAACTACTCACCGACAAGGTCCCCAGTGGGCTCACGAAGGCAGGACGTCGCCCGACAGCAGATTGCAGGCTCTGGCAGGTTAGGTTTAGGAGTAGGGGGTGGGGGAAGGGGATAAAGGCACTGTCCGTGGACAACCTGTCCAGGCAACGTCCAAACCAACCGCAAGACCCCCCAAGGACCCTGAAAGAAAGCAATCCGAGTCTGCGTCAAATGCGGTGTCAAACACATGTTGGATTGGTATCCAGCGACGCGCGTTTCGGTCTTTCAGACCTCGTCAGGCTGGCTGAGCCATGCCTACTGGGACTCTTCTAGTTCCCTAGTAGGTGGGGCGCTTCTAATCCCCTGGCTGTCGGCTTCCCTGTTTCTCCACAGCAGGATGCTTGCTCATCGACTGCTGGAGAGGGAATGAGCCGTTCTGGCAGGAGGAGGCTTTATATGAGTGCTGCAGGGGGCGGGGCTTATATGCTCTCCACTGCAGTGGAGTCTATAGACCCTCAAAATCCACTCCTTCCTATGTGATGCATCAAATTGCCATATTATGTGCATCACATAGGGGACAAACACCCCCTTGAATATCGGGGTGTTTGATCAAAGCACAAAAATGTTTTCTTTGATGTACCTCAACTCCTGATATAATGTGTCTGAATCAAGTCTTTTTTAAGCAATTTGCTGACTTGTAGCCCCTCACCACACTCAACAAAGTGAAACGAACTACTCACCGACAAGGTCCCCAGTGGGCTAACGAAGGCAGGACGTCGCCCGACAGCAGATTGCAGGCTCTGGCAGGTTAGGTTTAGGAGTAGGGGGTGGGGGAAGGGGATAAAGGCACTGTCCGTGGACAACCTGTCCAGGCAACGTCCAAACCAACCGCAAGACCCCCCAAGGACCCTGAAAGAAAGCAATCCGAGTCTGCGTCAAATGCGGTGTCAAACACATGTTGGATTGGTATCCAGCGACGCGCGTTTCGGTCTTTCAGACCTCGTCAGGCTGGCTGAGCCATGCCTACTGGGACTCTTCTAGTTCCCTAGTAGGTGGGGCGCTTCTAATCCCCTGGCTGTCGGCTTCCCTGTTTCTCCACAGCAGGATGCTTGCTCATCGACTGCTGGAGAGGGAATGAGCCGTTCTGGCAGGAGGAGGCTTTATATGAGTGCTGCAGGGGGCGGGGCTTATATGCTCTCCACTGCAGTGGAGTCTATAGACCCTCAAAATCCACTCCTTCCTATGTGATGCATCAAATTGCCATATTATGTGCATCACATAGGGGACAAACACCCCCTTGAATATCGGGGTGTTTGATCAAAGCACAAAAATGTTTTCTTTGATGTACCTCAACTCCTGATATAATGTGTCTGAATCAAGTCTTTTTTAAGCAATTTGCTGACTTGTAGCCCCTCACCACACTCAACAAAGTGAAACGAACTACTCACCGACAAGGTCCCCAGTGGGCTCACGAAGGCAGGACGTCGCCCGACAGCAGATTGCAGGCTCTGGCAGGTTAGGTTTAGGAGTAGGGGGTGGGGGAAGGGGATAAAGGCACTGTCCGTGGACAACCTGTCCAGGCAACGTCCAAACCAACCGCAAGACCCCCCAAGGACCCTGAAAGAAAGCAATCCGAGTCTGCGTCAAATGCGGTGTCAAACACATGTTGGATTGGTATCCAGCGACGCGCGTTTCGGTCTTTCAGACCTCGTCAGGCTGGCTGAGCCATGCCTACTGGGACTCTTCTAGTTCCCTAGTAGGTGGGGCGCTTCTAATCCCCTGGCTGTCGGCTTCCCTGTTTCTCCACAGCAGGATGCTTGCTCATCGACTGCTGGAGAGGGAATGAGCCGTTCTGGCAGGAGGAGGCTTTATATGAGTGCTGCAGGGGGCGGGGCTTATATGCTCTCCACTGCAGTGGAGTCTATAGACCCTCAAAATCCACTCCTTCCTATGTGATGCATCAAATTGCCATATTATGTGCATCACATAGGGGACAAACACCCCCTTGAATATCGGGGTGTTTGATCAAAGCACAAAAATGTTTTCTTTGATGTACCTCAACTCCTGATATAATGTGTCTGAATCAAGTCTTTTTTAAGCAATTTGCTGACTTGTAGCCCCTCACCACACTCAACAAAGTGAAACGAACTACTCACCGACAAGGTCCCCAGTGGGCTCACGAAGGCAGGACGTCGCCCGACAGCAGATTGCAGGCTCTGGCAGGTTAGGTTTAGGAGTAGGGGGTGGGGGAAGGGGATAAAGGCACTGTCCGTGGACAACCTGTCCAGGCAACGTCCAAACCAACCGCAAGACCCCCCAAGGACCCTGAAAGAAAGCAATCCGAGTCTGCGTCAAATGCGGTGTCAAACACATGTTGGATTGGTATCCAGCGACGCGCGTTTCGGTCTTTCAGACCTCGTCAGGCTGGCTGAGCCATGCCTACTGGGACTCTTCTAGTTCCCTAGTAGGTGGGGCGCTTCTAATCCCCTGGCTGTCGGCTTCCCTGTTTCTCCACAGCAGGATGCTTGCTCATCGACTGCTGGAGAGGGAATGAGCCGTTCTGGCAGGAGGAGGCTTTATATGAGTGCTGCAGGGGGCGGGGCTTATATGCTCTCCACTGCAGTGGAGTCTATAGACCCTCAAAATCCACTCCTTCCTATGTGATGCATCAAATTGCCATATTATGTGCATCACATAGGGGACAAACACCCCCTTGAATATCGGGGTGTTTGATCAAAGCACAAAAATGTTTTCTTTGATGTACCTCAACTCCTGATATAATGTGTCTGAATCAAGTCTTTTTTAAGCAATTTGCTGACTTGTAGCCCCTCACCACACTCAACAAAGTGAAACGAACTACTCACCGACAAGGTCCCCAGTGGGCTCACGAAGGCAGGACGTCGCCCGACAGCAGATTGCAGGCTCTGGCAGGTTAGGTTTAGGAGTAGGGGGTGGGGGAAGGGGATAAAGGCACTGTCCGTGGACAACCTGTCCAGGCAACGTCCAAACCAACCGCAAGACCCCCCAAGGACCCTGAAAGAAAGCAATCCGAGTCTGCGTCAAATGCGGTGTCAAACACATGTTGGATTGGTATCCAGCGACGCGCGTTTCGGTCTTTCAGACCTCGTCAGGCTGGCTGAGCCATGCCTACTGGGACTCTTCTAGTTCCCTAGTAGGTGGGGCGCTTCTAATCCCCTGGCTGTCGGCTTCCCTGTTTCTCCACAGCAGGATGCTTGCTCATCGACTGCTGGAGAGGGAATGAGCCGTTCTGGCAGGAGGAGGCTTTATATGAGTGCTGCAGGGGGCGGGGCTTATATGCTCTCCACTGCAGTGGAGTCTATAGACCCTCAAAATCCACTCCTTCCTATGTGATGCATCAAATTGCCATATTATGTGCATCACATAGGGGACAAACACCCCCTTGAATATCGGGGTGTTTGATCAAAGCACAAAAATGTTTTCTTTGATGTACCTCAACTCCTGATATAATGTGTCTGAATCAAGTCTTTTTTAAGCAATTTGCTGACTTGTAGCCCCTCACCACACTCAACAAAGTGAAACGAACTACTCACCGACAAGGTCCCCAGTGGGCTCACGAAGGCAGGACGTCGCCCGACAGCAGATTGCAGGCTCTGGCAGGTTAGGTTTAGGAGTAGGGGGTGGGGGAAGGGGATAAAGGCACTGTCCGTGGACAACCTGTCCAGGCAACGTCCAAACCAACCGCAAGACCCCCCAAGGACCCTGAAAGAAAGCAATCCGAGTCTGCGTCAAATGCGGTGTCAAACACATGTTGGATTGGTATCCAGCGACGCGCGTTTCGGTCTTTCAGACCTCGTCAGGCTGGCTGAGCCATGCCTACTGGGACTCTTCTAGTTCCCTAGTAGGTGGGGCGCTTCTAATCCCCTGGCTGTCGGCTTCCCTGTTTCTCCACAGCAGGATGCTTGCTCATCGACTGCTGGAGAGGGAATGAGCCGTTCTGGCAGGAGGAGGCTTTATATGAGTGCTGCAGGGGGCGGGGCTTATATGCTCTCCACTGCAGTGGAGTCTATAGACCCTCAAAATCCACTCCTTCCTATGTGATGCATCAAATTGCCATATTATGTGCATCACATAGGGGACAAACACCCCCTTGAATATCGGGGTGTTTGATCAAAGCACAAAAATGTTTTCTTTGATGTACCTCAACTCCTGATATAATGTGTCTGAATCAAGTCTTTTTTAAGCAATTTGCTGACTTGTAGCCCCTCACCACACTCAACAAAGTGAAACGAACTACTCACCGACAAGGTCCCCAGTGGGCTCACGAAGGCAGGACGTCGCCCGACAGCAGATTGCAGGCTCTGGCAGGTTAGGTTTAGGAGTAGGGGGTGGGGGAAGGGGATAAAGGCACTGTCCGTGGACAACCTGTCCAGGCAACGTCCAAACCAACCGCAAGACCCCCCAAGGACCCTGAAAGAAAGCAATCCGAGTCTGCGTCAAATGCGGTGTCAAACACATGTTGGATTGGTATCCAGCGACGCGCGTTTCGGTCTTTCAGACCTCGTCAGGCTGGCTGAGCCATGCCTACTGGGACTCTTCTAGTTCCCTAGTAGGTGGGGCGCTTCTAATCCCCTGGCTGTCGGCTTCCCTGTTTCTCCACAGCAGGATGCTTGCTCATCGACTGCTGGAGAGGGAATGAGCCGTTCTGGCAGGAGGAGGCTTTATATGAGTGCTGCAGGGGGCGGGGCTTATATGCTCTCCACTGCAGTGGAGTCTATAGACCCTCAAAATCCACTCCTTCCTATGTGATGCATCAAATTGCCATATTATGTGCATCACATAGGGGACAAACACCCCCTTGAATATCGGGGTGTTTGATCAAAGCACAAAAATGTTTTCTTTGATGTACCTCAACTCCTGATATAATGTGTCTGAATCAAGTCTTTTTTAAGCAATTTGCTGACTTGTAGCCCCTCACCACACTCAACAAAGTGAAACGAACTACTCACCGACAAGGTCCCCAGTGGGCTCACGAAGGCAGGACGTCGCCCGACAGCAGATTGCAGGCTCTGGCAGGTTAGGTTTAGGAGTAGGGGGTGGGGGAAGGGGATAAAGGCACTGTCCGTGGACAACCTGTCCAGGCAACGTCCAAACCAACCGCAAGACCCCCCAAGGACCCTGAAAGAAAGCAATCCGAGTCTGCGTCAAATGCGGTGTCAAACACATGTTGGATTGGTATCCAGCGACGCGCGTTTCGGTCTTTCAGACCTCGTCAGGCTGGCTGAGCCATGCCTACTGGGACTCTTCTAGTTCCCTAGTAGGTGGGGCGCTTCTAATCCCCTGGCTGTCGGCTTCCCTGTTTCTCCACAGCAGGATGCTTGCTCATCGACTGCTGGAGAGGGAATGAGCCGTTCTGGCAGGAGGAGGCTTTATATGAGTGCTGCAGGGGGCGGGGCTTATATGCTCTCCACTGCAGTGGAGTCTATAGACCCTCAAAATCCACTCCTTCCTATGTGATGCATCAAATTGCCATATTATGTGCATCACATAGGGGACAAACACCCCCTTGAATATCGGGGTGTTTGATCAAAGCACAAAAATGTTTTCTTTGATGTACCTCAACTCCTGATATAATGTGTCTGAATCAAGTCTTTTTTAAGCAATTTGCTGACTTGTAGCCCCTCACCACACTCAACAAAGTGAAACGAACTACTCACCGACAAGGTCCCCAGTGGGCTCACGAAGGCAGGACGTCGCCCGACAGCAGATTGCAGGCTCTGGCAGGTTAGGTTTAGGAGTAGGGGGTGGGGGAAGGGGATAAAGGCACTGTCCGTGGACAACCTGTCCAGGCAACGTCCAAACCAACCGCAAGACCCCCCAAGGACCCTGAAAGAAAGCAATCCGAGTCTGCGTCAAATGCGGTGTCAAACACATGTTGGATTGGTATCCAGCGACGCGCGTTTCGGTCTTTCAGACCTCGTCAGGCTGGCTGAGCCATGCCTACTGGGACTCTTCTAGTTCCCTAGTAGGTGGGGCGCTTCTAATCCCCTGGCTGTCGGCTTCCCTGTTTCTCCACAGCAGGATGCTTGCTCATCGACTGCTGGAGAGGGAATGAGCCGTTCTGGCAGGAGGAGGCTTTATATGAGTGCTGCAGGGGGCGGGGCTTATATGCTCTCCACTGCAGTGGAGTCTATAGACCCTCAAAATCCACTCCTTCCTATGTGATGCATCAAATTGCCATATTATGTGCATCACATAGGGGACAAACACCCCCTTGAATATCGGGGTGTTTGATCAAAGCACAAAAATGTTTTCTTTGATGTACCTCAACTCCTGATATAATGTGTCTGAATCAAGTCTTTTTTAAGCAATTTGCTGACTTGTAGCCCCTCACCACACTCAACAAAGTGAAACGAACTACTCACCGACAAGGTCCCCAGTGGGCTCACGAAGGCAGGACGTCGCCCGACAGCAGATTGCAGGCTCTGGCAGGTTAGGTTTAGGAGTAGGGGGTGGGGGAAGGGGATAAAGGCACTGTCCGTGGACAACCTGTCCAGGCAACGTCCAAACCAACCGCAAGACCCCCCAAGGACCCTGAAAGAAAGCAATCCGAGTCTGCGTCAAATGCGGTGTCAAACACATGTTGGATTGGTATCCAGCGACGCGCGTTTCGGTCTTTCAGACCTCGTCAGGCTGGCTGAGCCATGCCTACTGGGACTCTTCTAGTTCCCTAGTAGGTGGGGCGCTTCTAATCCCCTGGCTGTCGGCTTCCCTGTTTCTCCACAGCAGGATGCTTGCTCATCGACTGCTGGAGAGGGAATGAGCCGTTCTGGCAGGAGGAGGCTTTATATGAGTGCTGCAGGGGGCGGGGCTTATATGCTCTCCACTGCAGTGGAGTCTATAGACCCTCAAAATCCACTCCTTCCTATGTGATGCATCAAATTGCCATATTATGTGCATCACATAGGGGACAAACACCCCCTTGAATATCGGGGTGTTTGATCAAAGCACAAAAATGTTTTCTTTGATGTACCTCAACTCCTGATATAATGTGTCTGAATCAAGTCTTTTTTAAGCAATTTGCTGACTTGTAGCCCCTCACCACACTCAACAAAGTGAAACGAACTACTCACCGACAAGGTCCCCAGTGGGCTCACGAAGGCAGGACGTCGCCCGACAGCAGATTGCAGGCTCTGGCAGGTTAGGTTTAGGAGTAGGGGGTGGGGGAAGGGGATAAAGGCACTGTCCGTGGACAACCTGTCCAGGCAACGTCCAAACCAACCGCAAGACCCCCCAAGGACCCTGAAAGAAAGCAATCCGAGTCTGCGTCAAATGCGGTGTCAAACACATGTTGGATTGGTATCCAGCGACGCGCGTTTCGGTCTTTCAGACCTCGTCAGGCTGGCTGAGCCATGCCTACTGGGACTCTTCTAGTTCCCTAGTAGGTGGGGCGCTTCTAATCCCCTGGCTGTCGGCTTCCCTGTTTCTCCACAGCAGGATGCTTGCTCATCGACTGCTGGAGAGGGAATGAGCCGTTCTGGCAGGAGGAGGCTTTATATGAGTGCTGCAGGGGGCGGGGCTTATATGCTCTCCACTGCAGTGGAGTCTATAGACCCTCAAAATCCACTCCTTCCTATGTGATGCATCAAATTGCCATATTATGTGCATCACATAGGGGACAAACACCCCCTTGAATATCGGGGTGTTTGATCAAAGCACAAAAATGTTTTCTTTGATGTACCTCAACTCCTGATATAATGTGTCTGAATCAAGTCTTTTTTAAGCAATTTGCTGACTTGTAGCCCCTCACCACACTCAACAAAGTGAAACGAACTACTCACCGACAAGGTCCCCAGTGGGCTCACGAAGGCAGGACGTCGCCCGACAGCAGATTGCAGGCTCTGGCAGGTTAGGTTTAGGAGTAGGGGGTGGGGGAAGGGGATAAAGGCACTGTCCGTGGACAACCTGTCCAGGCAACGTCCAAACCAACCGCAAGACCCCCCAAGGACCCTGAAAGAAAGCAATCCGAGTCTGCGTCAAATGCGGTGTCAAACACATGTTGGATTGGTATCCAGCGACGCGCGTTTCGGTCTTTCAGACCTCGTCAGGCTGGCTGAGCCATGCCTACTGGGACTCTTCTAGTTCCCTAGTAGGTGGGGCGCTTCTAATCCCCTGGCTGTCGGCTTCCCTGTTTCTCCACAGCAGGATGCTTGCTCATCGACTGCTGGAGAGGGAATGAGCCGTTCTGGCAGGAGGAGGCTTTATATGAGTGCTGCAGGGGGCGGGGCTTATATGCTCTCCACTGCAGTGGAGTCTATAGACCCTCAAAATCCACTCCTTCCTATGTGATGCATCAAATTGCCATATTATGTGCATCACATAGGGGACAAACACCCCCTTGAATATCGGGGTGTTTGATCAAAGCACAAAAATGTTTTCTTTGATGTACCTCAACTCCTGATATAATGTGTCTGAATCAAGTCTTTTTTAAGCAATTTGCTGACTTGTAGCCCCTCACCACACTCAACAAAGTGAAACGAACTACTCACCGACAAGGTCCCCAGTGGGCTCACGAAGGCAGGACGTCGCCCGACAGCAGATTGCAGGCTCTGGCAGGTTAGGTTTAGGAGTAGGGGGTGGGGGAAGGGGATAAAGGCACTGTCCGTGGACAACCTGTCCAGGCAACGTCCAAACCAACCGCAAGACCCCCCAAGGACCCTGAAAGAAAGCAATCCGAGTCTGCGTCAAATGCGGTGTCAAACACATGTTGGATTGGTATCCAGCGACGCGCGTTTCGGTCTTTCAGACCTCGTCAGGCTGGCTGAGCCATGCCTACTGGGACTCTTCTAGTTCCCTAGTAGGTGGGGCGCTTCTAATCCCCTGGCTGTCGGCTTCCCTGTTTCTCCACAGCAGGATGCTTGCTCATCGACTGCTGGAGAGGGAATGAGCCGTTCTGGCAGGAGGAGGCTTTATATGAGTGCTGCAGGGGGCGGGGCTTATATGCTCTCCACTGCAGTGGAGTCTATAGACCCTCAAAATCCACTCCTTCCTATGTGATGCATCAAATTGCCATATTATGTGCATCACATAGGGGACAAACACCCCCTTGAATATCGGGGTGTTTGATCAAAGCACAAAAATGTTTTCTTTGATGTACCTCAACTCCTGATATAATGTGTCTGAATCAAGTCTTTTTTAAGCAATTTGCTGACTTGTAGCCCCTCACCACACTCAACAAAGTGAAACGAACTACTCACCGACAAGGTCCCCAGTGGGCTCACGAAGGCAGGACGTCGCCCGACAGCAGATTGCAGGCTCTGGCAGGTTAGGTTTAGGAGTAGGGGGTGGGGGAAGGGGATAAAGGCACTGTCCGTGGACAACCTGTCCAGGCAACGTCCAAACCAACCGCAAGACCCCCCAAGGACCCTGAAAGAAAGCAATCCGAGTCTGCGTCAAATGCGGTGTCAAACACATGTTGGATTGGTATCCAGCGACGCGCGTTTCGGTCTTTCAGACCTCGTCAGGCTGGCTGAGCCATGCCTACTGGGACTCTTCTAGTTCCCTAGTAGGTGGGGCGCTTCTAATCCCCTGGCTGTCGGCTTCCCTGTTTCTCCACAGCAGGATGCTTGCTCATCGACTGCTGGAGAGGGAATGAGCCGTTCTGGCAGGAGGAGGCTTTATATGAGTGCTGCAGGGGGCGGGGCTTATATGCTCTCCACTGCAGTGGAGTCTATAGACCCTCAAAATCCACTCCTTCCTATGTGATGCATCAAATTGCCATATTATGTGCATCACATAGGGGACAAACACCCCCTTGAATATCGGGGTGTTTGATCAAAGCACAAAAATGTTTTCTTTGATGTACCTCAACTCCTGATATAATGTGTCTGAATCAAGTCTTTTTTAAGCAATTTGCTGACTTGTAGCCCCTCACCACACTCAACAAAGTGAAACGAACTACTCACCGACAAGGTCCCCAGTGGGCTCACGAAGGCAGGACGTCGCCCGACAGCAGATTGCAGGCTCTGGCAGGTTAGGTTTAGGAGTAGGGGGTGGGGGAAGGGGATAAAGGCACTGTCCGTGGACAACCTGTCCAGGCAACGTCCAAACCAACCGCAAGACCCCCCAAGGACCCTGAAAGAAAGCAATCCGAGTCTGCGTCAAATGCGGTGTCAAACACATGTTGGATTGGTATCCAGCGACGCGCGTTTCGGTCTTTCAGACCTCGTCAGGCTGGCTGAGCCATGCCTACTGGGACTCTTCTAGTTCCCTAGTAGGTGGGGCGCTTCTAATCCCCTGGCTGTCGGCTTCCCTGTTTCTCCACAGCAGGATGCTTGCTCATCGACTGCTGGAGAGGGAATGAGCCGTTCTGGCAGGAGGAGGCTTTATATGAGTGCTGCAGGGGGCGGGGCTTATATGCTCTCCACTGCAGTGGAGTCTATAGACCCTCAAAATCCACTCCTTCCTATGTGATGCATCAAATTGCCATATTATGTGCATCACATAGGGGACAAACACCCCCTTGAATATCGGGGTGTTTGATCAAAGCACAAAAATGTTTTCTTTGATGTACCTCAACTCCTGATATAATGTGTCTGAATCAAGTCTTTTTTAAGCAATTTGCTGACTTGTAGCCCCTCACCACACTCAACAAAGTGAAACGAACTACTCACCGACAAGGTCCCCAGTGGGCTCACGAAGGCAGGACGTCGCCCGACAGCAGATTGCAGGCTCTGGCAGGTTAGGTTTAGGAGTAGGGGGTGGGGGAAGGGGATAAAGGCACTGTCCGTGGACAACCTGTCCAGGCAACGTCCAAACCAACCGCAAGACCCCCCAAGGACCCTGAAAGAAAGCAATCCGAGTCTGCGTCAAATGCGGTGTCAAACACATGTTGGATTGGTATCCAGCGACGCGCGTTTCGGTCTTTCAGACCTCGTCAGGCTGGCTGAGCCATGCCTACTGGGACTCTTCTAGTTCCCTAGTAGGTGGGGCGCTTCTAATCCCCTGGCTGTCGGCTTCCCTGTTTCTCCACAGCAGGATGCTTGCTCATCGACTGCTGGAGAGGGAATGAGCCGTTCTGGCAGGAGGAGGCTTTATATGAGTGCTGCAGGGGGCGGGGCTTATATGCTCTCCACTGCAGTGGAGTCTATAGACCCTCAAAATCCACTCCTTCCTATGTGATGCATCAAATTGCCATATTATGTGCATCACATAGGGGACAAACACCCCCTTGAATATCGGGGTGTTTGATCAAAGCACAAAAATGTTTTCTTTGATGTACCTCAACTCCTGATATAATGTGTCTGAATCAAGTCTTTTTTAAGCAATTTGCTGACTTGTAGCCCCTCACCACACTCAACAAAGTGAAACGAACTACTCACCGACAAGGTCCCAAGTGGGCTCACGAAGGCAGGACGTCGCCCGACAGCAGATTGCAGGCTCTGGCAGGTTAGGTTTAGGAGTAGGGGGTGGGGGAAGGGGATAAAGGCACTGTCCGTGGACAACCTGTCCAGGCAACGTCCAAACCAACCGCAAGACCCCCCAAGGACCCTGAAAGAAAGCAATCCGAGTCTGCGTCAAATGCGGTGTCAAACACATGTTGGATTGGTATCCAGCGACGCGCGTTTCGGTCTTTCAGACCTCGTCAGGCTGGCTGAGCCATGCCTACTGGGACTCTTCTAGTTCCCTAGTAGGTGGGGCGCTTCTAATCCCCTGGCTGTCGGCTTCCCTGTTTCTCCACAGCAGGATGCTTGCTCATCGACTGCTGGAGAGGGAATGAGCCGTTCTGGCAGGAGGAGGCTTTATATGAGTGCTGCAGGGGGCGGGGCTTATATGCTCTCCACTGCAGTGGAGTCTATAGACCCTCAAAATCCACTCCTTCCTATGTGATGCATCAAATTGCCATATTATGTGCATCACATAGGGGACAAACACCCCCTTGAATATCGGGGTGTTTGATCAAAGCACAAAAATGTTTTCTTTGATGTACCTCAACTCCTGATATAATGTGTCTGAATCAAGTCTTTTTTAAGCAATTTGCTGACTTGTAGCCCCTCACCACACTCAACAAAGTGAAACGAACTACTCACCGACAAGGTCCCCAGTGGGCTCACGAAGGCAGGACGTCGCCCGACAGCAGATTGCAGGCTCTGGCAGGGTTAGGGTTAGGGTTAGGGTTAGGGTTAGGGTTAGGGTTAGGGTTAGGGTTAGGGTTAGGGTTAGGGTTAGGGTTAGGGTTAGGGTTAGGGTTAGGGTTAGGGTTAGGGTTAGGGTTAGGGTTAGGGTTAGGGTTAGGGTTAGGGTTAGGGTTAGAGGGTTAGGGTTAGGGTTAGGGTTAGGGTTAGGGTTAGGGTTAGGGTTAGGGTTAGGGTTAGGGTTAGGGTTAGGGTTAGGGTTAGGGTTAGGGTTAGGGTTAGGGTTAGGGTTAGGGTTAGGGTTAGGGTTAGGGTTAGGGTTAGGGTTAGGGTTAGGGTTAGGGTTAGGGTTAGGGTTAGGGTTAGGGTTAGGGTTAGGGTTAGGGTTAGGGTTAGGGTTAGGGTTAGGGTTAGGGTTAGGGTTAGGGTTAGGGTTAGGGTTAGGGTTAGGGTTAGGGTTAGGGTTAGGGTTAGGGTTAGGGTTAGGGTTAGGGTTAGGGTTAGGGTTAGGGTTAGGGTTAGGGTTAGGGTTAGGGTTAGGGTTAGGGTTAGGGTTAGGGTTAGGGTTAGGGTTAGGGTTAGGGTTAGGGTTAGGGTTAGGGTTAGGGTTAGGGTTAGGGTTAGGGTTAGGGTTAGGGTTAGGGTTAGGGTTAGGGTTAGGGTTAGGGTTAGGGTTAGGGTTAGGGTTAGGGTTAGGGTTAGGGTTAGGGTTAGGGTTAGGGTTAGGGTTAGGGTTAGGGTTAGGGTTAGGGTTAGGGTTAGGGTTAGGGTTAGGGTTAGGGTTAGGGTTAGGGTTAGGGTTAGGGTTAGGGTTAGGGTTAGGGTTAGGGTTAGGGTTAGGGGTTAGGGTTAGGGTTAGGGTTAGGGTTAGGGTTAGGGTTAGGGTTAGGGTTAGGGTTAGGGTTAGGGTTAGGGTTAGGGTTAGGGTTAGGGTTAGGGTTAGGGTTAGGGTTAGGGTTAGGGTTAGGGTTAGGGTTAGGGTTAGGGTTAGGGTTAGGGTTAGGGTTAGGGTTAGGGTTAGGGTTAGGGTTAGGGTTAGGGTTAGGGTTAGGGTTAGGGTTAGGGTTAGGGTTAGGTTTGGGGGTAGGTTTTAGGTAAGGAGAAGGGAATGGTTAGGGTTAGGGAAGAGGGGGGGTGGGGGGTATGGGAAAAATAAAGAAGGGAAAAACGGGAATGTGCACTGTCCGTCACAATCCAACGGGCTCACACTCACACCTCATTTAGGCCCCCTGGATGTCTGGTGCCCAATTTGGAGATCCAAAGGAGCTCCGCCCGGTGGCGTTGGGCGAGGCTCCATTTGGGATCCGTCTCTACGACAGTCGCCCGGACGGAAGACCACCCGTGTCGGAGAAAATGCTGAACCAGGTGAGTGTTGGTATTTTTATGCCTAACGATGTTGTACTTGTGTTGGGCGAATCTCCTAGCTAAGGTATTGCCCGTCTCGCCCACGTACATATCGCCACATCGTTGGCACCGAATCACGTACACACAGTTCCGGGTGTGTCGGCCGCCACGGCACAACGGCTGGAAAACCTTGCGGTTGTGGGGGTTCACCAACCATTGTGAGTGGCGGACAAGGGTGTCCCTCCTAGTGGAGGGCGGGTCTCTCAGTGAGCTGACCCTGGCCCTGACCAACAGATCATTCAAGTTGGGGTTCTTACGGTAGGCCGGCACCACGTAGCGCCCCGGCAGCCTCCCGCTACTCTCCGCAAAGGTCCGGAAGTGGTCTTTGACCTTCTTGGCGACCCGCACGGCCGAGGGAGAGTAGGTGGTGATGAGAGGGATCATGTCGGTCCCAGGGGGAGGCCCCTTCGGGTCCAAGAAGACCCTAAACTGCCGTCTGAGGAAGGACCTGGAATAGCCCCTCCCCCTCAGGGCAGAAAAGAGGGTCCTCGAGGCCGTCAGGAAGTCCTCCCTTCTGGTGCAGACACGATGGAACCTCAACAATTGGGATTTCACCAACCCCGCGAAGGTATGCTTGGGGTGGAAGCTGCTTTTGAAGAGGAGCGCGTGGGTGTCGGTCTCCTTGAAGAACACCCTGATGTCCAAGTGTTGCGTGTCGGCAAAGTCGGGACCCTTGAATGTCGTGGTGTCCAAAAAGTCGACCGATGTGTTGCTCGTGGTCGACTTGATGGTGATATTTTTATTGTGAGTGTTCAGCGTGTTTAAGAACACGCTGAACTCCTCACTGGAATGGGTCCAGACACCCCAGATGTCATCCAGGTACCGGAAGTAGTGGAGAGGACGTTTTGGGCAGGCGGCCAAGGCAGAGGTCTCCCACTCTGCCATAAAAATGTTGGCATACGCCGGTGCAAATTTCTTGCCCATAGCAGTGCCCTTAATTTGGAGGTAGAAACGACCGTCAAACTCAAAGTCGTTTCTCCTCAAATTAATGTCGAGGAGCTGCAGGAGCTCCTTTTCGGGCCTGCTAACGTCGCGGTACCTGTAGAAGACATTTTTGACAGCCTGTATCCCCTCATTTATATCAATGTTTGTATACAGGCTGTCAATGTCGATGGTAAACAAAATGGCATCTGGGGGAATGCAGACCTTCTTGATTTTATCAATAAAATCATAGGTATCCCTGAGGTAGCTGTCGCGCAGAACGGACAGCGGCGTCAGATAATGATCGATGAACGCCGCCGTTCTGTACGTCTCGCTGCCGCAGTCAGACACAATGGGTCGCCCCGGAGGGATCTCGTGGGGCTTGCTCCACTTGTCTGGCTCCTTGTGAATTTTAGGGAGCATGTAGAACCTGCGGGGGCGAGGATCCGGCTCCCCCATGAGATACCTATGTTGTTTAAAATTGATAAATTTTTTAAGTAGAAGATTATCCAGAATCTTTTCTACCATGGGAATAGTTTGCGGATAAATAGGTTCCGGCAGTGGTTTATAATACGTCATGTCACTCAACTGCCGAGAACCCTCCCATATATATTGCGATCTGTCAAAAATGACAACAGCACTCCCCTTGTCGGCTGGTTTGATCACAATATGTTTGTTTGTTTTTAGACTATGAAGGGCCTCGACTTCTCCGCGTGTCAAATTGGGAGCGACCGCAGGTGCGCAACCCGAACCGGACATGGAGAGCCCGTCGGACCGGACCATAGCCTGGAATTCCGGAGGCATAAGTCCAGGTGAGGGCTCCCAGCCGGAACGGGCTGTGAAGGGTGTGGGTCCGAGAGAATCTTGTTTCTCATAGTATACCTCAAGTTTGACACGTCTGTGGTAGCGCTGGAGGTCAAATTGAAGTTGATGATGCCAGTCGCTACTGAGATTAGTGGAAGGAATGAAGTTGAGGCCCTTATTGAGGAGGGAGATTTGTAAGGGGGTTGGCGTGAAATTATGGGCCAAATTTATCACGTTCTTATTACCCCCCCGAGCGATCGGGATTATGGGGATGCCAAGTTTAAAAAGTCAAGCCAGTGCTTGAGCATCAACTTGGCCGTGTCCCGAGTCCAGTGGACCAGGTCGGGTTGGGTCTCAAAGTCCCGGCTGTCGAGAGCCGGGATGTGAGCATAATTGTTGCTGATTAAACTATTCAGCCGCCCGAGGTTGTTTTTCTGCTCAACGGGCAAAGCGGCCGAATAGTTAATCAGGGGGATTAGCACTCGGGCCCGTGGGAAGGTAGCCACGGCCATCCTGAGTGCCCCTTGGAGCTGCTTAATAGCGGTCTCCTTAACTTTCTGCTCACGATGGTTGATCCCAAAGGCTAGAACCAACACTTCAACCGGTGCAGCAATTACGGTCTTGCGTAGGATGGCCTCCGCGTGTCTAAAACTGGCGCCCGGGTAACTGTCGATCTGAAGGTCGTCGACGTAAAAAGGTGGTAGGTGGGACAGATTGGAGTCGCCGATCACCAAGAATTTCTTGTTGGCCGACAACTTCCAATCCATCATCCTCCTACTCGAGACCATGTGTCTAGTGGGTCTACGGGGGGAGGCACTAGTCGTATCCTCTACCAACTCGACACATTCTGGAATAGACAGGTGTTGTGGAGTATCTGGGACGGAAGGCCTCTTGTGTGGCTTCCTTTTTAGTGCCCCAGGGAACAAATGTGCCCAATCGGGGGACTCCTGAGGAAGCATCTCCTGAGGGGGCGTCTCCTGAGGAGGCGTCCGCTGCAAGGGTGAGTCCTCATAGTCCACCATAGGAGCCCCGGAAAGTGTGGGCCCCCGTGGTGAAAATTCACCCTGTGGTGCCGTCTCATCTGCCGTCTCAGGCTGGAGAGGGGACCAGTCGGGGGTCGCGGAAGAGTAACGAGGGGACATCACCGAAGAAAGCCCCCGCTCCTGTTCTTCATCCCGAAAGTCGATCAGGAGAGGCGAGGAGGCCGTGGGTCCCCCTGGTGAGTCATCGTCGTCCTCTGTATGGGTGGGGGTGTCCTGGGTTTGATCCGCCCCGGAGCTTGTGGACCCACGTGGTGAGTCATCGTCGTCCTCGGTCTGAGTGGGGGTCTCCTGTGTGTCTTGTCTTGCAGGTGATCCCAGAGGAAGCCTCCTGCGAGATGCAGGAATAAGCTGGGTGGGCGGAGCCTCGCCGAGGGTGTCCTGGGCAGGCCCGCTGTCCGTGGCCCGGGGCTGTGTCACCCTCTGCTCCTTGGGTGGTTCCGGTCGACGAGGAAGGAAGATCGGGGCAACCCGTGCTGGAGGGATTGCATCCCGATCCACCTCAGGAGACCAATCTGGAGCCACGGCGTCGGTGCTGGTAGCCACCGAGACCCGGGCGACGACCCGAGCCGGAGGGCTGCCAGCCCGTACCACCCCAGGAGCCCCGTCAGGGCCCGTAGGGTCAGTATGGGTGCCCACCGATACCCGGGTGGCGGTCTGGACCGGCAAGGACTGGGCCGGGCGTACCACCTCCGCGTTGACAGGGGGGTCGGCGAAGGCCGCGACGATCAGAGCCTCGGCCTTCCCGAGGGTGTCCCCCATCAGTCTGCGTCCCAGATGTTTCTTGGCCCATGTAGAGGCCAGCTGAAAAGCGGGTCTCCAAACCTCGTCAATAAAACTGGTTATCTTGTCCAATTCCACTTGTAGAGTGTTTTTATAATGGTCTCTTAAAACCTCAACCGTCGTTAATGCCCAAGTCCTGGCATTGCACCTGATAAGCGTCTCAACGTCAGGGTTGGAGACCGCTGGTTTGATCATGGTGGCAAGCGTCTCTTCCATTTTTATTATGGACTGGGGGTGAGTGTCTTTTGTAACATTATTCAAATGATGTGTTATTTTGATAATATTATAAAAACACTGTGCTTTTAAATTCCCCTCCATGGACGTTGTGGAGTTGTCAGGGGGTGCAGTCCTCCGAGAAGCGTCCTGACGCTTCTTGCGTGTCTTCTTGGGACGGGGAGGATTGCGGGGACGTCTTTGAGGCCAATGTTCAGGTAAAAAATAGTCCTGAGAATAATGTCTGGGAGGCCTAGAGTCCATGTCTCTACTGGTATTACGGGAGCGCCCATTCCTCCTGGAAGCATCCCGGCGTTTCCTCCGTGTCCCCCTGGGGGGAGGAGGATAGCGGGGACGTCTTTGAGGTGAATATTGTGGCCTAAAGTACTCCTGAGAGTGCTGTCTTGAAGGCACAAAATTCCTATTTTGGCGTGTGTTTCTCCTATAATTCCACTGAGGGGCGCTGCGGCGCTCTTGATGTAGGTCATCAAAATGGCGGCGTGTCTGCGGGTAGGGGCGACGCGGATAGGAATCCTGCCGTCCCCGTGCTACATCCGCATAAGACCTCTGGGGCCGCTGCTCATCCCACTGAGAAAAATATTCCTCCTGGTCATAATGACAACGTTCATCATCCTGGGCGAGCCACTCTGAAGGCGCAGCCTGACGTCGCCGTGCGCGTCTTCGCCCCGACCTGACCGGAAGCCAGTCGTATTCGAAACCATCCGACATATTGCAAAATTATTTTAATATGTCGCTGGTGTGGATGATGTGAAAAACTGGTTGGCGAAAAAAAGGTTTGTTCGCTTTATAAAAATAAATTGTCTTTATCCGTTTCCTTTGTGAAAAAGAGAGAACGGAATGCTCGGAGGCGGGACTTCCGCCGAGGTCAAGATAATCACTTCCGGTTGATGGCTGGCTGCATAAACGGTGAGATACGCTTTTTTGTTCAAAAATATGCTGTATCTCGCGCTAATGAGCCACCGGAATATCTCGTGAGTAAAAATAGCACATGTAGTATCAAAAATAGGCTGTTTATTTACAGAAAATAGCGACTAGTGGAACGAAAGCGTCGCGCCGCGACCAGGCCTTCAACTGGACACGGCAAGTAAACAAATACAAGAAAAATACTACAATGTGTCAGAAAAATATGAAAAAAGTAGAAAATGTATATTTACATGAAACGAGTCAGATGGCAACGTTTCGGTAAGATACCTTCATCAGGCCTGACTCGTTTGTAGAGTATTAGCAGGTTAGCACGGCAGGTAGGCTAAAGTCAACCTTTTATCCTTGCAGTGAAAACAGGTATTGCAGGAGAAAGGTGTTAATAGCAATATAACATTTAAATGAAGGGGTGGGGTCCACGTCAAACACAAGTTGGCCTTCAAAATAGAAGTCTTGACCACAACACAAGTGTAAAAAGAAGACAACAGTGACCCTCTGAAGCCCCAGGATGCTACTGCAAAATCCTGTCTGCTAAAACAATAACATGAAATGATAGACATTGTTATTGTTATATGATATATAATATAATACAATGTAATATGGTATAAATATTATATAATATATTATAATAAATATATATGTATATATATATATATATATATATATAATAATAGACAAACACTAGTACATTCAAATAGAAATAATACAGAAAGTACCCTGGATGTGTGACCTAGGGCTTCAGTATTAAACAGAGAGTTGGGAGAGGATATTCCCAGTAGGCTCCCCTTAGTGTAATGCTCTGAATGTACGTATGTGTACCGTACCCGAGGTTAGGGTTAGGGTTAGGGTTAGGGTTAGGGTTAGGGTTAGGTTTTAGGATTGGGGTTGGGGTAGGTTTTAGGTATATATTCCCTGTTACCTCCCCTTGATATGATGCTCCGATTGTATCCCATCCCCAAGTGAGTATATTTAATGCGTTTTCTGTCTGTTTTGGCAGGTCCAGGAGGGCGAGCGAGGGAGAGTGAGAGCCGTAAGAGGATTGGAGGCACTGGCTGGTTAGGTTTGGGGGTAGGTTTTAGGTAAGGAGAAGGGAATGGTTAGGGTTAGGGAAGAGGGGGGGTGGGGGGTATGGGAAAAATAAAGAAGGGAAAAACGGGAATGTGCACTGTCCGTCACAATCCAACGGGCTCACACTCACACCTCATTTAGGCCCCCTGGATGTCTGGTGCCCAATTTGGAGATCCAAAGGAGCTCCGCCCGGTGGCGTTGGGCGAGGCTCCATTTGGGATCCGTCTCTACGACAGTCGCCCGGA
The DNA here is from genome assembly GCF_033978685.3 of Nerophis lumbriciformis. Lineage (NCBI taxonomy): Eukaryota > Metazoa > Chordata > Actinopteri > Syngnathiformes > Syngnathidae > Nerophis > Nerophis lumbriciformis. The sequence continues at coordinate 32,998,492 of NC_084577.2, read as the reverse complement.
CGGAAGACCACCCGTGTCGGAGAAAATGCTGAACCAGGTGAGTGTTGGTATTTTTATGCCTAACGATGTTGTACTTGTGTTGGGCGAATCTCCTAGCTAAGGTATTGCCCGTCTCGCCCACGTACATATCGCCACATCGTTGGCACCGAATCACGTACACACAGTTCCGGGTGTGTCGGCCGCCACGGCACAACGGCTGGAAAACCTTGCGGTTGTGGGGGTTCACCAACCATTGTGAGTGGCGGACAAGGGTGTCCCTCCTAGTGGAGGGCGGGTCTCTCAGTGAGCTGACCCTGGCCCTGACCAACAGATCATTCAAGTTGGGGTTCTTACGGTAGGCCGGCACCACGTAGCGCCCCGGCAGCCTCCCGCTACTCTCCGCAAAGGTCCGGAAGTGGTCTTTGACCTTCTTGGCGACCCGCACGGCCGAGGGAGAGTAGGTGGTGATGAGAGGGATCATGTCGGTCCCAGGGGGAGGCCCCTTCGGGTCCAAGAAGACCCTAAACTGCCGTCTGAGGAAGGACCTGGAATAGCCCCTCCCCCTCAGGGCAGAAAAGAGGGTCCTCGAGGCCGTCAGGAAGTCCTCCCTTCTGGTGCAGACACGATGGAACCTCAACAATTGGGATTTCACCAACCCCGCGAAGGTATGCTTGGGGTGGAAGCTGCTTTTGAAGAGGAGCGCGTGGGTGTCGGTCTCCTTGAAGAACACCCTGATGTCCAAGTGTTGCGTGTCGGCAAAGTCGGGACCCTTGAATGTCGTGGTGTCCAAAAAGTCGACCGATGTGTTGCTCGTGGTCGACTTGATGGTGATATTTTTATTGTGAGTGTTCAGCGTGTTTAAGAACACGCTGAACTCCTCACTGGAATGGGTCCAGACACCCCAGATGTCATCCAGGTACCGGAAGTAGTGGAGAGGACGTTTTGGGCAGGCGGCCAAGGCAGAGGTCTCCCACTCTGCCATAAAAATGTTGGCATACGCCGGTGCAAATTTCTTGCCCATAGCAGTGCCCTTAATTTGGAGGTAGAAACGACCGTCAAACTCAAAGTCGTTTCTCCTCAAATTAATGTCGAGGAGCTGCAGGAGCTCCTTTTCGGGCCTGCTAACGTCGCGGTACCTGTAGAAGACATTTTTGACAGCCTGTATCCCCTCATTTATATCAATGTTTGTATACAGGCTGTCAATGTCGATGGTAAACAAAATGGCATCTGGGGGAATGCAGACCTTCTTGATTTTATCAATAAAATCATAGGTATCCCTGAGGTAGCTGTCGCGCAGAACGGACAGCGGCGTCAGATAATGATCGATGAACGCCGCCGTTCTGTACGTCTCGCTGCCGCAGTCAGACACAATGGGTCGCCCCGGAGGGATCTCGTGGGGCTTGCTCCACTTGTCTGGCTCCTTGTGAATTTTAGGGAGCATGTAGAACCTGCGGGGGCGAGGATCCGGCTCCCCCATGAGATACCTATGTTGTTTAAAATTGATAAATTTTTTAAGTAGAAGATTATCCAGAATCTTTTCTACCATGGGAATAGTTTGCGGATAAATAGGTTCCGGCAGTGGTTTATAATACGTCATGTCACTCAACTGCCGAGAACCCTCCCATATATATTGCGATCTGTCAAAAATGACAACAGCACTCCCCTTGTCGGCTGGTTTGATCACAATATGTTTGTTTGTTTTTAGACTATGAAGGGCCTCGACTTCTCCGCGTGTCAAATTGGGAGCGACCGCAGGTGCGCAACCCGAACCGGACATGGAGAGCCCGTCGGACCGGACCATAGCCTGGAATTCCGGAGGCATAAGTCCAGGTGAGGGCTCCCAGCCGGAACGGGCTGTGAAGGGTGTGGGTCCGAGAGAATCTTGTTTCTCATAGTATACCTCAAGTTTGACACGTCTGTGGTAGCGCTGGAGGTCAAATTGAAGTTGATGATGCCAGTCGCTACTGAGATTAGTGGAAGGAATGAAGTTGAGGCCCTTATTGAGGAGGGAGATTTGTAAGGGGGTTGGCGTGAAATTATGGGCCAAATTTATCACGTTCTTATTACCCCCCCGAGCGATCGGGATTATGGGGATGCCAAGTTTAAAAAGTCAAGCCAGTGCTTGAGCATCAACTTGGCCGTGTCCCGAGTCCAGTGGACCAGGTCGGGTTGGGTCTCAAAGTCCCGGCTGTCGAGAGCCGGGATGTGAGCATAATTGTTGCTGATTAAACTATTCAGCCGCCCGAGGTTGTTTTTCTGCTCAACGGGCAAAGCGGCCGAATAGTTAATCAGGGGGATTAGCACTCGGGCCCGTGGGAAGGTAGCCACGGCCATCCTGAGTGCCCCTTGGAGCTGCTTAATAGCGGTCTCCTTAACTTTCTGCTCACGATGGTTGATCCCAAAGGCTAGAACCAACACTTCAACCGGTGCAGCAATTACGGTCTTGCGTAGGATGGCCTCCGCGTGTCTAAAACTGGCGCCCGGGTAACTGTCGATCTGAAGGTCGTCGACGTAAAAAGGTGGTAGGTGGGACAGATTGGAGTCGCCGATCACCAAGAATTTCTTGTTGGCCGACAACTTCCAATCCATCATCCTCCTACTCGAGACCATGTGTCTAGTGGGTCTACGGGGGGAGGCACTAGTCGTATCCTCTACCAACTCGACACATTCTGGAATAGACAGGTGTTGTGGAGTATCTGGGACGGAAGGCCTCTTGTGTGGCTTCCTTTTTAGTGCCCCAGGGAACAAATGTGCCCAATCGGGGGACTCCTGAGGAAGCATCTCCTGAGGGGGCGTCTCCTGAGGAGGCGTCCGCTGCAAGGGTGAGTCCTCATAGTCCACCATAGGAGCCCCGGAAAGTGTGGGCCCCCGTGGTGAAAATTCACCCTGTGGTGCCGTCTCATCTGCCGTCTCAGGCTGGAGAGGGGACCAGTCGGGGGTCGCGGAAGAGTAACGAGGGGACATCACCGAAGAAAGCCCCCGCTCCTGTTCTTCATCCCGAAAGTCGATCAGGAGAGGCGAGGAGGCCGTGGGTCCCCCTGGTGAGTCATCGTCGTCCTCTGTATGGGTGGGGGTGTCCTGGGTTTGATCCGCCCCGGAGCTTGTGGACCCACGTGGTGAGTCATCGTCGTCCTCGGTCTGAGTGGGGGTCTCCTGTGTGTCTTGTCTTGCAGGTGATCCCAGAGGAAGCCTCCTGCGAGATGCAGGAATAAGCTGGGTGGGCGGAGCCTCGCCGAGGGTGTCCTGGGCAGGCCCGCTGTCCGTGGCCCGGGGCTGTGTCACCCTCTGCTCCTTGGGTGGTTCCGGTCGACGAGGAAGGAAGATCGGGGCAACCCGTGCTGGAGGGATTGCATCCCGATCCACCTCAGGAGACCAATCTGGAGCCACGGCGTCGGTGCTGGTAGCCACCGAGACCCGGGCGACGACCCGAGCCGGAGGGCTGCCAGCCCGTACCACCCCAGGAGCCCCGTCAGGGCCCGTAGGGTCAGTATGGGTGCCCACCGATACCCGGGTGGCGGTCTGGACCGGCAAGGACTGGGCCGGGCGTACCACCTCCGCGTTGACAGGGGGGTCGGCGAAGGCCGCGACGATCAGAGCCTCGGCCTTCCCGAGGGTGTCCCCCATCAGTCTGCGTCCCAGATGTTTCTTGGCCCATGTAGAGGCCAGCTGAAAAGCGGGTCTCCAAACCTCGTCAATAAAACTGGTTATCTTGTCCAATTCCACTTGTAGAGTGTTTTTATAATGGTCTCTTAAAACCTCAACCGTCGTTAATGCCCAAGTCCTGGCATTGCACCTGATAAGCGTCTCAACGTCAGGGTTGGAGACCGCTGGTTTGATCATGGTGGCAAGCGTCTCTTCCATTTTTATTATGGACTGGGGGTGAGTGTCTTTTGTAACATTATTCAAATGATGTGTTATTTTGATAATATTATAAAAACACTGTGCTTTTAAATTCCCCTCCATGGACGTTGTGGAGTTGTCAGGGGGTGCAGTCCTCCGAGAAGCGTCCTGACGCTTCTTGCGTGTCTTCTTGGGACGGGGAGGATTGCGGGGACGTCTTTGAGGCCAATGTTCAGGTAAAAAATAGTCCTGAGAATAATGTCTGGGAGGCCTAGAGTCCATGTCTCTACTGGTATTACGGGAGCGCCCATTCCTCCTGGAAGCATCCCGGCGTTTCCTCCGTGTCCCCCTGGGGGGAGGAGGATAGCGGGGACGTCTTTGAGGTGAATATTGTGGCCTAAAGTACTCCTGAGAGTGCTGTCTTGAAGGCACAAAATTCCTATTTTGGCGTGTGTTTCTCCTATAATTCCACTGAGGGGCGCTGCGGCGCTCTTGATGTAGGTCATCAAAATGGCGGCGTGTCTGCGGGTAGGGGCGACGCGGATAGGAATCCTGCCGTCCCCGTGCTACATCCGCATAAGACCTCTGGGGCCGCTGCTCATCCCACTGAGAAAAATATTCCTCCTGGTCATAATGACAACGTTCATCATCCTGGGCGAGCCACTCTGAAGGCGCAGCCTGACGTCGCCGTGCGCGTCTTCGCCCCGACCTGACCGGAAGCCAGTCGTATTCGAAACCATCCGACATATTGCAAAATTATTTTAATATGTCGCTGGTGTGGATGATGTGAAAAACTGGTTGGCGAAAAAAAGGTTTGTTCGCTTTATAAAAATAAATTGTCTTTATCCGTTTCCTTTGTGAAAAAGAGAGAACGGAATGCTCGGAGGCGGGACTTCCGCCGAGGTCAAGATAATCACTTCCGGTTGATGGCTGGCTGCATAAACGGTGAGATACGCTTTTTTGTTCAAAAATATGCTGTATCTCGCGCTAATGAGCCACCGGAATATCTCGTGAGTAAAAATAGCACATGTAGTATCAAAAATAGGCTGTTTATTTACAGAAAATAGCGACTAGTGGAACGAAAGCGTCGCGCCGCGACCAGGCCTTCAACTGGACACGGCAAGTAAACAAATACAAGAAAAATACTACAATGTGTCAGAAAAATATGAAAAAAGTAGAAAATGTATATTTACATGAAACGAGTCAGATGGCAACGTTTCGGTAAGATACCTTCATCAGGCCTGACTCGTTTGTAGAGTATTAGCAGGTTAGCACGGCAGGTAGGCTAAAGTCAACCTTTTATCCTTGCAGTGAAAACAGGTATTGCAGGAGAAAGGTGTTAATAGCAATATAACATTTAAATGAAGGGGTGGGGTCCACGTCAAACACAAGTTGGCCTTCAAAATAGAAGTCTTGACCACAACACAAGTGTAAAAAGAAGACAACAGTGACCCTCTGAAGCCCCAGGATGCTACTGCAAAATCCTGTCTGCTAAAACAATAACATGAAATGATAGACATTGTTATTGTTATATGATATATAATATAATACAATGTAATATGGTATAAATATTATATAATATATTATAATAAATATATATGTATATATATATATATATATATATATAATAATAGACAAACACTAGTACATTCAAATAGAAATAATACAGAAAGTACCCTGGATGTGTGACCTAGGGCTTCAGTATTAAACAGAGAGTTGGGAGAGGATATTCCCAGTAGGCTCCCCTTAGTGTAATGCTCTGAATGTACGTATGTGTACCGTACCCGAGGTTAGGGTTAGGGTTAGGGTTAGGGTTAGGGTTAGGGTTAGGTTTTAGGATTGGGGTTGGGGTAGGTTTTAGGTATATATTCCCTGTTACCTCCCCTTGATATGATGCTCCGATTGTATCCCATCCCCAAGTGAGTATATTTAATGCGTTTTCTGTCTGTTTTGGCAGGTCCAGGAGGGCGAGCGAGGGAGAGTGAGAGCCGTAAGAGGATTGGAGGCACTGGCTGGTTAGGTTTGGGGGTAGGTTTTAGGTAAGGAGAAGGGAATGGTTAGGGTTAGGGAAGAGGGGGGGTGGGGGGTATGGGAAAAATAAAGAAGGGAAAAACGGGAATGTGCACTGTCCGTCACAATCCAACGGGCTCACACTCACACCTCATTTAGGCCCCCTGGATGTCTGGTGCCCAATTTGGAGATCCAAAGGAGCTCCGCCCGGTGGCGTTGGGCGAGGCTCCATTTGGGATCCGTCTCTACGACAGTCGCCCGGACGGAAGACCACCCGTGTCGGAGAAAATGCTGAACCAGGTGAGTGTTGGTATTTTTATGCCTAACGATGTTGTACTTGTGTTGGGCGAATCTCCTAGCTAAGGTATTGCCCGTCTCGCCCACGTACATATCGCCACATCGTTGGCACCGAATCACGTACACACAGTTCCGGGTGTGTCGGCCGCCACGGCACAACGGCTGGAAAACCTTGCGGTTGTGGGGGTTCACCAACCATTGTGAGTGGCGGACAAGGGTGTCCCTCCTAGTGGAGGGCGGGTCTCTCAGTGAGCTGACCCTGGCCCTGACCAACAGATCATTCAAGTTGGGGTTCTTACGGTAGGCCGGCACCACGTAGCGCCCCGGCAGCCTCCCGCTACTCTCCGCAAAGGTCCGGAAGTGGTCTTTGACCTTCTTGGCGACCCGCACGGCCGAGGGAGAGTAGGTGGTGATGAGAGGGATCATGTCGGTCCCAGGGGGAGGCCCCTTCGGGTCCAAGAAGACCCTAAACTGCCGTCTGAGGAAGGACCTGGAATAGCCCCTCCCCCTCAGGGCAGAAAAGAGGGTCCTCGAGGCCGTCAGGAAGTCCTCCCTTCTGGTGCAGACACGATGGAACCTCAACAATTGGGATTTCACCAACCCCGCGAAGGTATGCTTGGGGTGGAAGCTGCTTTTGAAGAGGAGCGCGTGGGTGTCGGTCTCCTTGAAGAACACCCTGATGTCCAAGTGTTGCGTGTCGGCAAAGTCGGGACCCTTGAATGTCGTGGTGTCCAAAAAGTCGACCGATGTGTTGCTCGTGGTCGACTTGATGGTGATATTTTTATTGTGAGTGTTCAGCGTGTTTAAGAACACGCTGAACTCCTCACTGGAATGGGTCCAGACACCCCAGATGTCATCCAGGTACCGGAAGTAGTGGAGAGGACGTTTTGGGCAGGCGGCCAAGGCAGAGGTCTCCCACTCTGCCATAAAAATGTTGGCATACGCCGGTGCAAATTTCTTGCCCATAGCAGTGCCCTTAATTTGGAGGTAGAAACGACCGTCAAACTCAAAGTCGTTTCTCCTCAAATTAATGTCGAGGAGCTGCAGGAGCTCCTTTTCGGGCCTGCTAACGTCGCGGTACCTGTAGAAGACATTTTTGACAGCCTGTATCCCCTCATTTATATCAATGTTTGTATACAGGCTGTCAATGTCGATGGTAAACAAAATGGCATCTGGGGGAATGCAGACCTTCTTGATTTTATCAATAAAATCATAGGTATCCCTGAGGTAGCTGTCGCGCAGAACGGACAGCGGCGTCAGATAATGATCGATGAACGCCGCCGTTCTGTACGTCTCGCTGCCGCAGTCAGACACAATGGGTCGCCCCGGAGGGATCTCGTGGGGCTTGCTCCACTTGTCTGGCTCCTTGTGAATTTTAGGGAGCATGTAGAACCTGCGGGGGCGAGGATCCGGCTCCCCCATGAGATACCTATGTTGTTTAAAATTGATAAATTTTTTAAGTAGAAGATTATCCAGAATCTTTTCTACCATGGGAATAGTTTGCGGATAAATAGGTTCCGGCAGTGGTTTATAATACGTCATGTCACTCAACTGCCGAGAACCCTCCCATATATATTGCGATCTGTCAAAAATGACAACAGCACTCCCCTTGTCGGCTGGTTTGATCACAATATGTTTGTTTGTTTTTAGACTATGAAGGGCCTCGACTTCTCCGCGTGTCAAATTGGGAGCGACCGCAGGTGCGCAACCCGAACCGGACATGGAGAGCCCGTCGGACCGGACCATAGCCTGGAATTCCGGAGGCATAAGTCCAGGTGAGGGCTCCCAGCCGGAACGGGCTGTGAAGGGTGTGGGTCCGAGAGAATCTTGTTTCTCATAGTATACCTCAAGTTTGACACGTCTGTGGTAGCGCTGGAGGTCAAATTGAAGTTGATGATGCCAGTCGCTACTGAGATTAGTGGAAGGAATGAAGTTGAGGCCCTTATTGAGGAGGGAGATTTGTAAGGGGGTTGGCGTGAAATTATGGGCCAAATTTATCACGTTCTTATTACCCCCCCGAGCGATCGGGATTATGGGGATGCCAAGTTTAAAAAGTCAAGCCAGTGCTTGAGCATCAACTTGGCCGTGTCCCGAGTCCAGTGGACCAGGTCGGGTTGGGTCTCAAAGTCCCGGCTGTCGAGAGCCGGGATGTGAGCATAATTGTTGCTGATTAAACTATTCAGCCGCCCGAGGTTGTTTTTCTGCTCAACGGGCAAAGCGGCCGAATAGTTAATCAGGGGGATTAGCACTCGGGCCCGTGGGAAGGTAGCCACGGCCATCCTGAGTGCCCCTTGGAGCTGCTTAATAGCGGTCTCCTTAACTTTCTGCTCACGATGGTTGATCCCAAAGGCTAGAACCAACACTTCAACCGGTGCAGCAATTACGGTCTTGCGTAGGATGGCCTCCGCGTGTCTAAAACTGGCGCCCGGGTAACTGTCGATCTGAAGGTCGTCGACGTAAAAAGGTGGTAGGTGGGACAGATTGGAGTCGCCGATCACCAAGAATTTCTTGTTGGCCGACAACTTCCAATCCATCATCCTCCTACTCGAGACCATGTGTCTAGTGGGTCTACGGGGGGAGGCACTAGTCGTATCCTCTACCAACTCGACACATTCTGGAATAGACAGGTGTTGTGGAGTATCTGGGACGGAAGGCCTCTTGTGTGGCTTCCTTTTTAGTGCCCCAGGGAACAAATGTGCCCAATCGGGGGACTCCTGAGGAAGCATCTCCTGAGGGGGCGTCTCCTGAGGAGGCGTCCGCTGCAAGGGTGAGTCCTCATAGTCCACCATAGGAGCCCCGGAAAGTGTGGGCCCCCGTGGTGAAAATTCACCCTGTGGTGCCGTCTCATCTGCCGTCTCAGGCTGGAGAGGGGACCAGTCGGGGGTCGCGGAAGAGTAACGAGGGGACATCACCGAAGAAAGCCCCCGCTCCTGTTCTTCATCCCGAAAGTCGATCAGGAGAGGCGAGGAGGCCGTGGGTCCCCCTGGTGAGTCATCGTCGTCCTCTGTATGGGTGGGGGTGTCCTGGGTTTGATCCGCCCCGGAGCTTGTGGACCCACGTGGTGAGTCATCGTCGTCCTCGGTCTGAGTGGGGGTCTCCTGTGTGTCTTGTCTTGCAGGTGATCCCAGAGGAAGCCTCCTGCGAGATGCAGGAATAAGCTGGGTGGGCGGAGCCTCGCCGAGGGTGTCCTGGGCAGGCCCGCTGTCCGTGGCCCGGGGCTGTGTCACCCTCTGCTCCTTGGGTGGTTCCGGTCGACGAGGAAGGAAGATCGGGGCAACCCGTGCTGGAGGGATTGCATCCCGATCCACCTCAGGAGACCAATCTGGAGCCACGGCGTCGGTGCTGGTAGCCACCGAGACCCGGGCGACGACCCGAGCCGGAGGGCTGCCAGCCCGTACCACCCCAGGAGCCCCGTCAGGGCCCGTAGGGTCAGTATGGGTGCCCACCGATACCCGGGTGGCGGTCTGGACCGGCAAGGACTGGGCCGGGCGTACCACCTCCGCGTTGACAGGGGGGTCGGCGAAGGCCGCGACGATCAGAGCCTCGGCCTTCCCGAGGGTGTCCCCCATCAGTCTGCGTCCCAGATGTTTCTTGGCCCATGTAGAGGCCAGCTGAAAAGCGGGTCTCCAAACCTCGTCAATAAAACTGGTTATCTTGTCCAATTCCACTTGTAGAGTGTTTTTATAATGGTCTCTTAAAACCTCAACCGTCGTTAATGCCCAAGTCCTGGCATTGCACCTGATAAGCGTCTCAACGTCAGGGTTGGAGACCGCTGGTTTGATCATGGTGGCAAGCGTCTCTTCCATTTTTATTATGGACTGGGGGTGAGTGTCTTTTGTAACATTATTCAAATGATGTGTTATTTTGATAATATTATAAAAACACTGTGCTTTTAAATTCCCCTCCATGGACGTTGTGGAGTTGTCAGGGGGTGCAGTCCTCCGAGAAGCGTCCTGACGCTTCTTGCGTGTCTTCTTGGGACGGGGAGGATTGCGGGGACGTCTTTGAGGCCAATGTTCAGGTAAAAAATAGTCCTGAGAATAATGTCTGGGAGGCCTAGAGTCCATGTCTCTACTGGTATTACGGGAGCGCCCATTCCTCCTGGAAGCATCCCGGCGTTTCCTCCGTGTCCCCCTGGGGGGAGGAGGATAGCGGGGACGTCTTTGAGGTGAATATTGTGGCCTAAAGTACTCCTGAGAGTGCTGTCTTGAAGGCACAAAATTCCTATTTTGGCGTGTGTTTCTCCTATAATTCCACTGAGGGGCGCTGCGGCGCTCTTGATGTAGGTCATCAAAATGGCGGCGTGTCTGCGGGTAGGGGCGACGCGGATAGGAATCCTGCCGTCCCCGTGCTACATCCGCATAAGACCTCTGGGGCCGCTGCTCATCCCACTGAGAAAAATATTCCTCCTGGTCATAATGACAACGTTCATCATCCTGGGCGAGCCACTCTGAAGGCGCAGCCTGACGTCGCCGTGCGCGTCTTCGCCCCGACCTGACCGGAAGCCAGTCGTATTCGAAACCATCCGACATATTGCAAAATTATTTTAATATGTCGCTGGTGTGGATGATGTGAAAAACTGGTTGGCGAAAAAAAGGTTTGTTCGCTTTATAAAAATAAATTGTCTTTATCCGTTTCCTTTGTGAAAAAGAGAGAACGGAATGCTCGGAGGCGGGACTTCCGCCGAGGTCAAGATAATCACTTCCGGTTGATGGCTGGCTGCATAAACGGTGAGATACGCTTTTTTGTTCAAAAATATGCTGTATCTCGCGCTAATGAGCCACCGGAATATCTCGTGAGTAAAAATAGCACATGTAGTATCAAAAATAGGCTGTTTATTTACAGAAAATAGCGACTAGTGGAACGAAAGCGTCGCGCCGCGACCAGGCCTTCAACTGGACACGGCAAGTAAACAAATACAAGAAAAATACTACAATGTGTCAGAAAAATATGAAAAAAGTAGAAAATGTATATTTACATGAAACGAGTCAGATGGCAACGTTTCGGTAAGATACCTTCATCAGGCCTGACTCGTTTGTAGAGTATTAGCAGGTTAGCACGGCAGGTAGGCTAAAGTCAACCTTTTATCCTTGCAGTGAAAACAGGTATTGCAGGAGAAAGGTGTTAATAGCAATATAACATTTAAATGAAGGGGTGGGGTCCACGTCAAACACAAGTTGGCCTTCAAAATAGAAGTCTTGACCACAACACAAGTGTAAAAAGAAGACAACAGTGACCCTCTGAAGCCCCAGGATGCTACTGCAAAATCCTGTCTGCTAAAACAATAACATGAAATGATAGACATTGTTATTGTTATATGATATATAATATAATACAATGTAATATGGTATAAATATTATATAATATATTATAATAAATATATATGTATATATATATATATATATATATATAATAATAGACAAACACTAGTACATTCAAATAGAAATAATACAGAAAGTACCCTGGATGTGTGACCTAGGGCTTCAGTATTAAACAGAGAGTTGGGAGAGGATATTCCCAGTAGGCTCCCCTTAGTGTAATGCTCTGAATGTACGTATGTGTACCGTACCCGAGGTTAGGGTTAGGGTTAGGGTTAGGGTTAGGGTTAGGGTTAGGTTTTAGGATTGGGGTTGGGGTAGGTTTTAGGTATATATTCCCTGTTACCTCCCCTTGATATGATGCTCCGATTGTATCCCATCCCCAAGTGAGTATATTTAATGCGTTTTCTGTCTGTTTTGGCAGGTCCAGGAGGGCGAGCGAGGGAGAGTGAGAGCCGTAAGAGGATTGGAGGCACTGGCTGGTTAGGTTTGGGGGTAGGTTTTAGGTAAGGAGAAGGGAATGGTTAGGGTTAGGGAAGAGGGGGGGTGGGGGGTATGGGAAAAATAAAGAAGGGAAAAACGGGAATGTGCACTGTCCGTCACAATCCAACGGGCTCACACTCACACCTCATTTAGGCCCCCTGGATGTCTGGTGCCCAATTTGGAGATCCAAAGGAGCTCCGCCCGGTGGCGTTGGGCGAGGCTCCATTTGGGATCCGTCTCTACGACAGTCGCCCGGACGGAAGACCACCCGTGTCGGAGAAAATGCTGAACCAGGTGAGTGTTGGTATTTTTATGCCTAACGATGTTGTACTTGTGTTGGGCGAATCTCCTAGCTAAGGTATTGCCCGTCTCGCCCACGTACATATCGCCACATCGTTGGCACCGAATCACGTACACACAGTTCCGGGTGTGTCGGCCGCCACGGCACAACGGCTGGAAAACCTTGCGGTTGTGGGGGTTCACCAACCATTGTGAGTGGCGGACAAGGGTGTCCCTCCTAGTGGAGGGCGGGTCTCTCAGTGAGCTGACCCTGGCCCTGACCAACAGATCATTCAAGTTGGGGTTCTTACGGTAGGCCGGCACCACGTAGCGCCCCGGCAGCCTCCCGCTACTCTCCGCAAAGGTCCGGAAGTGGTCTTTGACCTTCTTGGCGACCCGCACGGCCGAGGGAGAGTAGGTGGTGATGAGAGGGATCATGTCGGTCCCAGGGGGAGGCCCCTTCGGGTCCAAGAAGACCCTCAACTGCCGTCTGAGGAAGGACCTGGAATAGCCCCTCCCCTTCAGGGCAGAAAAGAGGGTCCTCGAGGCCGTCAGGAAGTCCTCCCTTCTGGTGCAGACACGATGGAACCTCAACAATTGGGATTTCACCAACCCCGCGAAGGTATGCTTGGGGTGGAAGCTGCTTTTGAAGAGGAGCGCGTGGGTGTAGGGTTAGGGTTAGGGTTAGGGTTAGGGTTAGGGTTAGGGTTAGGGTTAGGGTTAGGGTTAGGGTTAGGGTTAGGGTTAGGGTTAGGGTTAGGGGTTAGGGGTTAGGGGTTAGGGGTTAGGGTTAGGGTTAGGGTTAGGGTTAGGGTTAGGGTTAGGGTTAGGGTAGGGTTAGAGGGTTAGGGTTAGGGTTAGGGTTAGGGTTAGGGTTAGGGTTAGGGTTAGGGTTAGGGGGTTAGGGTTAGGGTTAGGGTTAGGGGGTTAGGGTTAGGGTTAGGGTTAGGGTTAGGGTTAGGGTTAGGGTTAGGGTTAGGGGGTTAGGGTTAGGGTTAGGGTTAGGGTTTAGGGTTAGGGTTAGGGTTAGGGTTAGGGTTAGGGTTAGGGTTAGGGTTAGGGTTAGGGTTAGGGTTAGGGTTAGGTTTGGGGGTAGGTTTTAGGTAAGGAGAAGGGAATGGTTAGGGTTAGGGAAGAGGGGGGGTGGGGGGTATGGGAAAAATAAAGAAGGGAAAAACGGGAATGTGCACTGTCCGTCACAATCCAACGGGCTCACACTCACACCTCATTTAGGCCCCCTGGATGTCTGGTGCCCAATTTGGAGATCCAAAGGAGCTCTGCCCGGTGGCGTTGGGCGAGGCTCCATTTGGGATCCGTCTCTACGACAGTCGCCCGGACGGAAGACCACCCGTGTCGGAGAAAATGCTGAACCAGGTGAGTGTTGGTATTTTTATGCCTAACGATGTTGTACTTGTGTTGGGCGAATCTCCTAGCTAAGGTATTGCCCGTCTCGCCCACGTACATATCGCCACATCGTTGGCACCGAATCACGTACACACAGTTCCGGGTGTGTCGGCCGCCACGGCACAACGGCTGGAAAACCTTGCGGTTGTGGGGGTTCACCAACCATTGTGAGTGGCGGACAAGGGTGTCCCTCCTAGTGGAGGGCGGGTCTCTCAGTGAGCTGACCCTGGCCCTGACCAACAGATCATTCAAGTTGGGGTTCTTACGGTAGGCCGGCACCACGTAGCGCCCCGGCAGCCTCCCGCTACTCTCCGCAAAGGTCCGGAAGTGGTCTTTGACCTTCTTGGCGACCCGCACGGCCGAGGGAGAGTAGGTGGTGATGAGAGGGATCATGTCGGTCCCAGGGGGAGGCCCCTTCGGGTCCAAGAAGACCCTCAACTGCCGTCTGAGGAAGGACCTGGAATAGCCCCTCCCCCTCAGGGCAGAAAAGAGGGTCCTCGAGGCCGTCAGGAAGTCCTCCCTTCTGGTGCAGACACGATGGAACCTCAACAATTGGGATTTCACCAACCCCGCGAAGGTATGCTTGGGGTGGAAGCTGCTTTTGAAGAGGAGCGCGTGGGTGTCGGTCTCCTTGAAGAACACCCTGATGTCCAAGTGTTGCGTGTCGGCAAAGTCGGGACCCTTGAATGTCGTGGTGTCCAAAAAGTCGACCGATGTGTTGCTCGTGGTCGACTTGATGGTGATATTTTTATTGTGAGTGTTCAGCGTGTTTAAGAACACGCTGAACTCCTCACTGGAATGGGTCCAGACACCCCAGATGTCATCCAGGTACCGGAAGTAGTGGAGAGGACGTTTTGGGCAGGCGGCCAAGGCAGAGGTCTCCCACTCTGCCATAAAAATGTTGGCATACGCCGGTGCAAATTTCTTGCCCATAGCAGTGCCCTTAATTTGGAGGTAGAAACGACCGTCAAACTCAAAGTCGTTTCTCCTCAAATTAATGTCGAGGAGCTGCAGGAGCTCCTTTTCGGGCCTGCTAACGTCGCGGTACCTGTAGAAGACATTTTTGACAGCCTGTATCCCCTCATTTATATCAATGTTTGTATACAGGCTGTCAATGTCGATGGTAAACAAAATGGCATCTGGGGGAATGCAGACCTTCTTGATTTTATCAATAAAATCATAGGTATCCCTGAGGTAGCTGTCGTGCAGAACGGACAGCGGCGTCAGATAATGATCGATGAACGCCGCCGTTCTGTACGTCTCGCTGCCGCAGTCAGACACAATGGGTCGCCCCGGAGGGATCTCGTGGGGCTTGCTCCACTTGTCTGGCTCCTTGTGAATTTTAGGGAGCATGTAGAACCTGCGGGGGCGAGGATCCGGCTCCCCCATGAGATACCTATGTTGTTTAAAATTGATAAATTTTTTAAGTAGAAGATTATCCAGAATCTTTTCTACCATGGGAATAGTTTGCGGATAAATAGGTTCCGGCAGTGGTTTATAATACGTCATGTCACTCAACTGCCGAGAACCCTCCCATATGTATTGCGATCTGTCAAAAATGACAACAGCACTCCCCTTGTCGGCTGGTTTGATCACAATATGTTTGTTTGTTTTTAGACTATGAAGGGCCTCGACTTCTCCGCGTGTCAAATTGGGAGCGACCGCAGGTGCGCAACCCGAACCGGACATGGAGAGCCCGTCGGACCGGACCATAGCCTGGAATTCCGGAGGCATAAGTCCAGGTGAGGGCTCCCAGCCGGAACGGGCTGTGAAGGGTGTGGGTCCGAGAGAATCTTGTTTCTCATAGTATACCTCAAGTTTGACACGTCTGTGGTAGCGCTGGAGGTCAAATTGAAGTTGATGATGCCAGTCGCTACTGAGATTAGTGGAAGGAATGAAGTTGAGGCCCTTATTGAGGAGGGAGATTTGTAAGGGGGTTGGCGTGAAATTATGGGCCAAATTTATCACGTTCTTATTACCCCCCCGAGCGATCGGGATTATGGGGATGCCAAGTTTAAAAAGTCAAGCCAGTGCTTGAGCATCAACTTGGCCGTGTCCCGAGTCCAGTGGACCAGGTCGGGTTGGGTCTCAAAGTCCCGGCTGTCGAGAGCCGGGATGTGAGCATAATTGTTGCTGATTAAACTATTCAGCCGCCCGAGGTTGTTTTTCTGCTCAACGGGCAAAGCGGCCGAATAGTTAATCAGGGGGATTAGCACTCGGGCCCGTGGGAAGGTAGCCACGGCCATCCTGAGTGCCCCTTGGAGCTGCTTAATAGCGGTCTCCTTAACTTTCTGCTCACGATGGTTGATCCCAAAGGCTAGAACCAACACTTCAACCGGTGCAGCAATTACGGTCTTGCGTAGGATGGCCTCCGCGTGTCTAAAACTGGCGCCCGGGTAACTGTCGATCTGAAGGTCGTCGACGTAAAAAGGTGGTAGGTGGGACAGATTGGAGTCGCCGATCACCAAGAATTTCTTGTTGGCCGACAACTTCCAATCCATCATCCTCCTACTCGAGACCATGTGTCTAGTGGGTCTACGGGGGGAGGCACTAGTCGTATCCTCTACCAACTCGACACATTCTGGAATTGACAGGTGTTGTGGAGTATCTGGGACGGAAGGCCTCTTGTGTGGCTTCCTTTTTAGTGCCCCAGGGAACAAATGTGCCCAATCGGGGGACTCCTGAGGAAGCATCTCCTGAGGGGGCGTCTCCTGAGGAGGCGTCCGCTGCAAGGGTGAGTCCTCATAGTCCACCATAGGAGCCCCGGAAAGTGTGGGCCCCCGTGGTGAAAATTCACCCTGTGGTGCCGTCTCATCTGCCGTATCAGGCTGGAGAGGGGACCAGTCGGGGGTCGCGGAAGAGTAACGAGGGGACATCACCGAAGAAAGCCCCCGCTCCTGTTCTTCATCCCGAAAGTCGATCAGGAGAGGCGAGGAGGCCGTGGGTCCCCCTGGTGAGTCATCGTCGTCCTCTGTATGGGTGGGGGTGTCCTGGGTTTGATCCGCCCCGGAGCTTGTGGACCCACGTGGTGAGTCATCGTCGTCCTCGGTCTGAGTGGGGGTCTCCTGTGTGTCTTGTCTTGCAGGTGATCCCAGAGGAAGCCTCCTGCGAGATGCAGGAATAAGCTGGGTGGGCGGAGCCTCGCCGAGGGTGTCCTGGGCAGGCCCGCTGTCCGTGGCCCGGGGCTGTGTCACCCTCTGCTCCTTGGGTGGTTCCGGTCGACGAGGAAGGAAGATCGGGGCAACCCGTGCTGGAGGGATTGCATCCCGATCCACCTCAGGAGACCAATCTGGAGCCACGGCGTCGGTGCTGGTAGCCACCGAGACCCGGGCGACGACCCGAGCCGGAGGGCTGCTAGCCCGTACCACCCCAGGAGCCCCGTCAGGGCCCGTAGGGTCAGTATGGGTGCCCACCGATACCCGGGTGGCGGTCTGGACCGGCAAGGACTGGGCCGGGCGTACCACCTCCGCGTTGACAGGGGGGTCGGCGAAGGCCGCGACGATCAGAGCCTCGGCCTTCCCGAGGGTGTCCCCCATCAGTCTGCGTCCCAGATGTTTCTTGGCCCATGTAGAGGCCAGCTGAAAAGCGGGTCTCCAAACCTCGTCAATAAAACTGGTTATCTTGTCCAATTCCACTTGTAGAGTGTTTTTATAATGGTCTCTTAAAACCTCAACCGTCGTTAATGCCCAAGTCCTGGCATTGCACCTGATAAGCGTCTCAACGTCAGGGTTGGAGACCGCTGGTTTGATCATGGTGGCAAGCGTCTCTTCCATTTTTATTATGGACTGGGGGTGAGTGTCTTTTGTAACATTATTCAAATGATGTGTTATTTTGATAATATTATAAAAACACTGTGCTTTTAAATTCCCCTCCATGGACGTTGTGGAGTTGTCAGGGGGTGCAGTCCTCCGAGAAGCGTCCTGACGCTTCTTGCGTGTCTTCTTGGGACGGGGAGGATTGCGGGGACGTCTTTGAGGCCAATGTTCAGGTAAAAAATAGTCCTGAGAATAATGTCTGGGAGGCCTAGAGTCCATGTCTCTACTGGTATTACGGGAGCGCCCATTCCTCCTGGAAGCATCCCGGCGTTTCCTCCGTGTCCCCCTGGGGGGAGGAGGATAGCGGGGACGTCTTTGAGGTGAATATTGTGGCCTAAAGTACTCCTGAGAGTGCTGTCTTGAAGGCACAAAATTCCTATTTTGGCGTGTGTTTCTCCTATAATTCCACTGAGGGGCGCTGCGGCGCTCTTGATGTAGGTCATCAAAATGGCGGCGTGTCTGCGGGTAGGGGCGACGCGGATAGGAATCCTGCCGTCCCCGTGCTACATCCGCATAAGACCTCTGGGGCCGCTGCTCATCCCACTGAGAAAAATATTCCTCCTGGTCATAATGACAACGTTCATCATCCTGGGCGAGCCACTCTGAAGGCGCAGCCTGACGTCGCCGTGCGCGTCTTCGCCCCGACCTGACCGGAAGCCAGTCGTATTCGAACCCATCCGACATATTGCAAAATTATTTTAATATGTCGCTGGTGTGGATGATGTGAAAAACTGGTTGGCGAAAAAAGGTTTGTTCGCTTTATAAAAATAAATTGTCTTTATCCGTTTCCTTTGTGAAAAAGAGAGAACGGAATGCTCGGAGGCGGGACTTCCGCCGAGGTCAAGATAATCACTTCCGGTTGATGGCTGGCTGCATAAACGGTGAGATACGCTTTTTTGTTCAAAAATATGCTGTATCTCGCGCTAATGAGCCACCGGAATATCTCGTGAGTAAAAATAGCACATGTAGTATCAAAAATAGGCTGTTTATTTACAGAAAATAGCGACTAGTGGAACGAAAGCGTCGCGCCGCGACCAGGCCTTCAACTGGACACGGCAAGTAAACAAATACAAGAAAAATACTACAATGTGTCAGAAAAATATGAAAAAAGTAGAAAATGTATATTTACATGAAACGAGTCAGATGGCAACGTTTCGGTAAGATACCTTCATCAGGCCTGACTCGTTTGTAGAGTATTAGCAGGTTAGCACGGCAGGTAGGCTAAAGTCAACCTTTTATCCTTGCAGTGAAAACAGGTATTGCAGGAGAAAGGTGTTAATAGCAATATAACATTTAAATGAAGGGGTGGGGTCCACGTCAAACACAAGTTGGCCTTCAAAATAGAAGTCTTGACCACAACACAAGTGTAAAAAGAAGACAACAGTGACCCTCTGAAGCCCCAGGATGCTACTGCAAAATCCTGTCTGCTAAAACAATAACCTGAAATGATAGACATTGTTATTGTTATATGATATATAATATAATACAATGTAATATGGTATAAATATTATATAATATATTATAATAAATATATATGTGTATATATATATATATATATATATATATATATAATAATAATAGACAAACACTAGTACATTCAAATAGAAATAATACAGAAAGTACCCTGGATGTGTGACCTAGGGCTTCAGTATTAAACAGAGAGTTGGGAGAGGATAGTCCCAGTAAGCTCCCCTTAGTGTAATGCTCTGAATGTACGTATGTGTACCGTACCCGAGGTTAGGGTTAGGGTTAGGGTTAGGGTTAGGGTTAGGTTTTAGGATTAGGGTTGGGGTAGGTTTTAGGTATATATTCCCTGTTACCTCCCCTTAATATGATGCTCCGATTGTATATGAGTCCCATCCCCAGGTGAGTATATTTAATGCGTTTTCTGTCTGTTTTGGCAGGTCCAGGAGGGCGAGCGAGGGAGAGTGAGAGCCGTAAGAGGATTGGAGGCACTGGCTGGTTAGGTTTGGGGGTAGGTTTTAGGTAAGGAGAAGGGAATGGTTAGGGTTAGGGAAGAGGGGGGGTGGGGGGTATGGGAAAAATAAAGAAGGGAAAAACGGGAATGTGCACTGTCCGTCACAATCCAACGGGCTCACACTCACACCTCATTTAGGCCCCCTGGATGTCTGGTGCCCAATTTGGAGATCCAAAGGAGCTCCGCCCGGTGGCGTTGGGCGAGGCTCCATTTGGGATCCGTCTCTACGACAGTCGCCCGGACGGAAGACCACCCGTGTCGGAGAAAATGCTGAACCAGGTGAGTGTTGGTATTTTTATGCCTAACGATGTTGTACTTGTGTTGGGCGAATCTCCTAGCTAAGGTATTGCCCGTCTCGCCCACGTACATATCGCCACATCGTTGGCACCGAATCACGTACACACAGTTCCGGGTGTGTCGGCCGCCACGGCACAACGGCTGGAAAACCTTGCGGTTGTGGGGGTTCACCAACCATTGTGAGTGGCGGACAAGGGTGTCCCTCCTAGTGGAGGGCGGGTCTCTCAGTGAGCTGACCCTGGCCCTGACCAACAGATCATTCAAGTTGGGGTTCTTACGGTAGGCCGGCACCACGTAGCGCCCCGGCAGCCTCCCGCTACTCTCCGCAAAGGTCCGGAAGTGGTCTTTGACCTTCTTGGCGACCCGCACGGCCGAGGGAGAGTAGGTGGTGATGAGAGGGATCATGTCGGTCCCAGGGGGAGGCCCCTTCGGGTCCAAGAAGACCCTCAACTGCCGTCTGAGGAAGGACCTGGAATAGCCCCTCCCCCTCAGGGCAGAAAAGAGGGTCCTCGAGGCCGTCAGGAAGTCCTCCCTTCTGGTGCAGACACGATGGAACCTCAACAATTGGGATTTCACCAACCCCGCGAAGGTATGCTTGGGGTGGAAGCTGCTTTTGAAGAGGAGCGCGTGGGTGTCGGTCTCCTTGAAGAACACCCTGATGTCCAAGTGTTGCGTGTCGGCAAAGTCGGGACCCTTGAATGTCGTGGTGTCCAAAAAGTCGACCGATGTGTTGCTCGTGGTCGACTTGATGGTGATATTTTTATTGTGAGTGTTCAGCGTGTTTAAGAACACGCTGAACTCCTCACTGGAATGGGTCCAGACACCCCAGATGTCATCCAGGTACCGGAAGTAGTGGAGAGGACGTTTTGGGCAGGCGGCCAAGGCAGAGGTCTCCCACTCTGCCATAAAAATGTTGGCATACGCCGGTGCAAATTTCTTGCCCATAGCAGTGCCCTTAATTTGGAGGTAGAAACGACCGTCAAACTCAAAGTCGTTTCTCCTCAAATTAATGTCGAGGAGCTGCAGGAGCTCCTTTTCGGGCCTGCTAACGTCGCGGTACCTGTAGAAGACATTTTTGACAGCCTGTATCCCCTCATTTATATCAATGTTTGTATACAGGCTGTCAATGTCGATGGTAAACAAAATGGCATCTGGGGGAATGCAGACCTTCTTGATTTTATCAATAAAATCATAGGTATCCCTGAGGTAGCTGTCGTGCAGAACGGACAGCGGCGTCAGATAATGATCGATGAACGCCGCCGTTCTGTACGTCTCGCTGCCGCAGTCAGACACAATGGGTCGCCCCGGAGGGATCTCGTGGGGCTTGCTCCACTTGTCTGGCTCCTTGTGAATTTTAGGGAGCATGTAGAACCTGCGGGGGCGAGGATCCGGCTCCCCCATGAGATACCCATGTTGTTTAAAATTGATAAATTTTTTAAGTAGAAGATTATCCAGAATCTTTTCTACCATGGGAATAGTTTGCGGATAAATAGGTTCCGGCAGTGGTTTATAATACGTCATGTCACTCAACTGCCGAGAACCCTCCCATATGTATTGCGATCTGTCAAAAATGACAACAGCACTCCCCTTGTCGGCTGGTTTGATCACAATATGTTTGTTTGTTTTTAGACTATGAAGGGCCTCGACTTCTCCGCGTGTCAAATTGGGAGCGACCGCAGGTGCGCAACCCGAACCGGACATGGAGAGCCCGTCGGACCGGACCATAGCCTGGAATTCCGGAGGCATAAGTCCAGGTGAGGGCTCCCAGCCGGAACGGGCTGTGAAGGGTGTGGGTCCGAGAGAATCTTGTTTCTCATAGTATACCTCAAGTTTGACACGTCTGTGGTAGCGCTGGAGGTCAAATTGAAGTTGATGATGCCAGTCGCTACTGAGATTAGTGGAAGGAATGAAGTTGAGGCCCTTATTGAGGAGGGAGATTTGTAAGGGGGTTGGCGTGAAATTATGGGCCAAATTTATCACGTTCTTATTACCCCCCCGAGCGATCGGGATTATGGGGATGCCAAGTTTAAAAAGTCAAGCCAGTGCTTGAGCATCAACTTGGCCGTGTCCCGAGTCCAGTGGACCAGGTCGGGTTGGGTCTCAAAGTCCCGGCTGTCGAGAGCCGGGATGTGAGCATAATTGTTGCTGATTAAACTATTCAGCCGCCCGAGGTTGTTTTTCTGCTCAACGGGCAAAGCGGCCGAATAGTTAATCAGGGGGATTAGCACTCGGGCCCGTGGGAAGGTAGCCACGGCCATCCTGAGTGCCCCTTGGAGCTGCTTAATAGCGGTCTCCTTAACTTTCTGCTCACGATGGTTGATCCCAAAGGCTAGAACCAACACTTCAACCGGTGCAGCAATTACGGTCTTGCGTAGGATGGCCTCCGCGTGTCTAAAACTGGCGCCCGGGTAACTGTCGATCTGAAGGTCGTCGACGTAAAAAGGTGGTAGGTGGGACAGATTGGAGTCGCCGATCACCAAGAATTTCTTGTTGGCCGACAACTTCCAATCCATCATCCTCCTACTCGAGACCATGTGTCTAGTGGGTCTACGGGGGGAGGCACTAGTCGTATCCTCTACCAACTCGACACATTCTGGAATTGACAGGTGTTGTGGAGTATCTGGGACGGAAGGCCTCTTGTGTGGCTTCCTTTTTAGTGCCCCAGGGAACAAATGTGCCCAATCGGGGGACTCCTGAGGAAGCATCTCCTGAGGGGGCGTCTCCTGAGGAGGCGTCCGCTGCAAGGGTGAGTCCTCATAGTCCACCATAGGAGCCCCGGAAAGTGTGGGCCCCCGTGGTGAAAATTCACCCTGTGGTGCCGTCTCATCTGCCGTATCAGGCTGGAGAGGGGACCAGTCGGGGGTCGCGGAAGAGTAACGAGGGGACATCACCGAAGAAAGCCCCCGCTCCTGTTCTTCATCCCGAAAGTCGATCAGGAGAGGCGAGGAGGCCGTGGGTCCCCCTGGTGAGTCATCGTCGTCCTCTGTATGGGTGGGGGTGTCCTGGGTTTGATCCGCCCCGGAGCTTGTGGACCCACGTGGTGAGTCATCGTCGTCCTCGGTCTGAGTGGGGGTCTCCTGTAGGTCTAGGGTTAGGGTTAGGGTTAGGGTTAGGGTTAGGGTTAGGGTTAGGGTTAGGGTTAGGGTTAGGGTTAGGGTTAGGGGTTAGGGTTAGGGTTAGGGGTTAGGGTTAGGGTTAGGGTTAGGGTTAGGGTTAGGGTTAGGGTTAGGGTTAGGGTTAGGGTTAGGGTTAGGGTTAGGGTTAGGGTTAGGGTTAGGGTTAGGGGTTAGGGTTAGGGTTAGGGGTTAGGGTTAGGGTTAGGGGTTAGGGGTTAGGGTTAGGGGTTAGGGGTTAGGGTTAGGGTTAGGGTTAGGGTTAGGGTTAGGGTTAGGGTTAGGGTTAGGGTTAGGGTTAGGGTTAGGGTTAGGTTTGGGGGTAGGTTTTAGGTAAGGAGAAGGGAATGGTTAGGGTTAGGGAAGAGGGGGGGTGGGGGGTATGGGAAAAATAAAGAAGGGAAAAACGGGAATGTGCACTGTCCGTCACAATCCAACGGGCTCACACTCACACCTCATTTAGGCCCCCTGGATGTCTGGTGCCCAATTTGGAGATCCAAAGGAGCTCCGCCCGGTGGCGTTGGGCGAGGCTCCATTTGGGATCCGTCTCTACGACAGTCGCCCGGACGGAAGACCACCCGTGTCGGAGAAAATGCTGAACCAGGTGAGTGTTGGTATTTTTATGCCTAACGATGTTGTACTTGTGTTGGGCGAATCTCCTAGCTAAGGTATTGCCCGTCTCGCCCACGTACATATCGCCACATCGTTGGCACCGAATCACGTACACACAGTTCCGGGTGTGTCGGCCGCCACGGCACAACGGCTGGAAAACCTTGCGGTTGTGGGGGTTCACCAACCATTGTGAGTGGCGGACAAGGGTGTCCCTCCTAGTGGAGGGCGGGTCTCTCAGTGAGCTGACCCTGGCCCTGACCAACAGATCATTCAAGTTGGGGTTCTTACGGTAGGCCGGCACCACGTAGCGCCCCGGCAGCCTCCCGCTACTCTCCGCAAAGGTCCGGAAGTGGTCTTTGACCTTCTTGGCGACCCGCACGGCCGAGGGAGAGTAGGTGGTGATGAGAGGGATCATGTCGGTCCCAGGGGGAGGCCCCTTCGGGTCCAAGAAGACCCTCAACTGCCGTCGGAGGAAGGACCTGGAATAGCCCCTCCCCTTCAGGGCAGAAAAGAGGGTCCTCGAGGCCGTCAGGAAGTCCTCCCTTCTGGTGCAGACCCGATGGAACCTCAACAATTGGGATTTCACCAACCCCGCGAAGGTATGCTTGGGGTGGAAGCTGCTTTTGAAGAGGAGCGCGTGGGTGTCGGTCTCCTTGAAGAACACCCTGATGTCCAAGTGTTGCGTGTCGGCAAAGTCGGGACCCTTGAATGTCGTGGTGTCCAAAAAGTCGACCGATGTGTTGCTCGTGGTCGACTTGATGGTGATATTTTTATTGTGAGTGTTCAGCGTGTTTAAGAACACGCTGAACTCCTCACTGGAATGGGTCCAGACACCCCAGATGTCATCCAGGTACCGGAAGTAGTGGAGAGGACGTTTTGGGCAGGCGGCCAAGGCAGAGGTCTCCCACTCTGCCATAAAAATGTTGGCATACGCCGGTGCAAATTTCTTGCCCATAGCAGTGCCCTTAATTTGGAGGTAGAAACGACCGTCAAACTCAAAGTCGTTTCTCCTCAAATTAATGTCGAGGAGCTGCAGGAGCTCCTTTTCGGGCCTGCTAACGTCGCGGTACCTGTAGAAGACATTTTTGACAGCCTGTATCCCCTCATTTATATCAATGTTTGTATACAGGCTGTCAATGTCGATGGTAAACAAAATGGCATCTGGGGGAATGCAGACCTTCTTGATTTTATCAATAAAATCATAGGTATCCCTGAGGTAGCTGTCGTGCAGAACGGACAGCGGCGTCAGATAATGATCGATGAACGCCGCCGTTCTGTACGTCTCGCTGCCGCAGTCAGACACAATGGGTCGCCCCGGAGGGATCTCGTGGGGCTTGCTCCACTTGTCTGGCTCCTTGTGAATTTTAGGGAGCATGTAGAACCTGCGGGGGCGAGGATCCGGCTCCCCCATGAGATACCTATGTTGTTTAAAATTGATAAATTTTTTAAGTAGAAGATTATCCAGAATCTTTTCTACCATGGGAATAGTTTGCGGATAAATAGGTTCCGGCAGTGGTTTATAATACGTCATGTCACTCAACTGCCGAGAACCCTCCCATATGTATTGCGATCTGTCAAAAATGACAACAGCACTCCCCTTGTCGGCTGGTTTGATCACAATATGTTTGTTTGTTTTTAGACTATGAAGGGCCTCGACTTCTCCGCGTGTCAAATTGGGAGCGACCGCAGGTGCGCAGCCCGAACCGGACATGGAGAGCCCGTCGGACCGGACCATAGCCTGGAATTCCGGAGGCATAAGTCCAGGTGAGGGCTCCCAGCCGGAACGGGCTGTGAACGGTGTGGGTCCGAGAGAATCTTGTTTCTCATAGTATACCTCAAGTTTGACACGTCTGTGGTAGCGCTGGAGGTCAAATTGAAGTTGATGATGCCAGTCGCTACTGAGATTAGTGGAAGGAATGAAGTTGAGGCCCTTATTGAGGAGGGAGATTTGTAAGGGGGTTGGCGTGAAATTATGGGCCAAATTTATCACGTTCTTATTACCCCCCCGAGCGATCGGGATTATGGGGATGCCAAGTTTAAAAAGTCAAGCCAGTGCTTGAGCATCAACTTGGCCGTGTCCCGAGTCCAGTGGACCAGGTCGGGTTGGGTCTCAAAGTCCCGGCTGTCGAGAGCCGGGATGTGAGCATAATTGTTGCTGATTAAACTATTCAGCCGCCCGAGGTTGTTTTTCTGCTCAACGGGCAAAGCGGCCGAATAGTTAATCAGGGGGATTAGCACTCGGGCCCGTGGGAAGGTAGCCACGGCCATCCTGAGTGCCCCTTGGAGCTGCTTAATAGCGGTCTCCTTAACTTTCTGCTCACGATGGTTGATCCCAAAGGCTAGAACCAACACTTCAACCGGTGCAGCAATTACGGTCTTGCGTAGGATGGCCTCCGCGTGTCTAAAACTGGCGCCCGGGTAACTGTCGATCTGAAGGTCGTCGACGTAAAAAGGTGGTAGGTGGGACAGATTGGAGTCGCCGATCACCAAGAATTTCTTGTTGGCCGACAACTTCCAATCCATCATCCTCCTACTCGAGACCATGTGTCTAGTGGGTCTACGGGGGGAGGCACTAGTCGTATCCTCTACCAACTCGACACATTCTGGAATTGACAGGTGTTGTGGAGTATCTGGGACGGAAGGCCTCTTGTGTGGCTTCCTTTTTAGTGCCCCAGGGAACAAATGTGCCCAATCGGGGGACTCCTGAGGAAGCATCTCCTGAGGGGGCGTCTCCTGAGGAGGCGTCCGCTGCAAGGGTGAGTCCTCATAGTCCACCATAGGAGCCCCGGAAAGTGTGGGCCCCCGTGGTGAAAATTCACCCTGTGGTGCCGTCTCATCTGCCGTATCAGGCTGGAGAGGGGACCAGTCGGGGGTCGCGGAAGAGTAACGAGGGGACATCACCGAAGAAAGCCCCCGCTCCTGTTCTTCATCCCGAAAGTCGATCAGGAGAGGCGAGGAGGCCGTGGGTCCCCCTGGTGAGTCATCGTCGTCCTCTGTATGGGTGGGGGTGTCCTGGGTTTGATCCGCCCCGGAGCTTGTGGACCCACGTGGTGAGTCATCGTCGTCCTCGGTCTGAGTGGGGGTCTCCTGTAGGTCTAGGGTTAGGGTTAGGGTTAGGGTTAGGGTTAGGGTTAGGGTTAGGGTTAGGGTTAGGGTTAGGGTTAGGGGTTAGGGTTAGGGTTAGGGGTTAGGGTTAGGGTTAGGGTTAGGGTTAGGGTTAGGGTTAGGGTTAGGGTTAGGGTTAGGGTTAGGGTTAGGGTTAGGGTTAGGGTTAGGGTTAGGGTTAGGGTTAGGGTTAGGGTTAGGGTTAGGGTTAGGGTTAGGGTTAGGGTTAGGGTTAGGGTTAGGGTTAGGGTTAGGGTTAGGGTTAGGGTTAGGGTTAGGGTTAGGGTTAGGGTTAGGGTTAGGGTTAGGGTTAGGGTTAGGGTTAGGGTTAGGGTTAGGGTTAGGGTTAGGGTTAGGGTTAGGGTTAGGGTTAGGGTTAGGGTTAGGGTTAGGGTTAGGGTTAGGGTTAGGGTTAGGGTTAGGGTTAGGGTTAGGGTTAGGGTTAGGGTTAGGGTTAGGGTTAGGGTTAGGGTTAGGGTTAGGGTTAGGGTTAGGGTTAGGGTTAGGGTTAGGGTTAGGGTTAGGGTTAGGGTTAGGGTTAGGGTTAGGGTTAGGGGTTAGGGTTAGGGTTAGGGTTAGGGTTAGGGTTAGGGTTAGGGTTAGGGTTAGGGTTAGGGTTAGGGTTAGGGGGTTAGGGTTAGGGTTAGGGTTAGGGTTAGGGTTAGGGTTAGGGGTTAGGGTTAGGGTTAGGGTTAGGGTTAGGGTTAGGGTTAGGGTTAGGGTTAGGGTTAGGGTTAGGGTTAGGGTTAGGGTTAGGGTTAGGGTTAGGGTTAGGGTTAGGGTTAGGGGTAGGGTTAGGGGTAGGTTTTAGGTAAGGAGAAGGGAATGGTTAGGGTTTTTAGGGAAGAGGGGGGGGTGGGGGATATGGGAAAAATAAAGAAGGGAAAAAACGGGAATGTGCACTGTCCGTCACAATCCAACGGGCTCACACTCATACCTCATTTAGGCCCCCTGGATGTCTGGTGCCCAATTTGGAGATCCAAAGGAGCTCCGCCCGATGGCGTTGGGCGAGGCTCCATTTGGGATCCGTCTCTACGACAGTCGCCCGGACGGAAGACCACCCGTGTCGGAGAAAATGCTGCACCAGGTGAGTGTTGGTATTTTTATGCCTAACGATGTTGTACTTGTGTTGGGCGAATCTCCTAGCTAAGGTATTGCCCGTCTCGCCCACGTACATATCGCCACATCGTTGGCACCGAATCACGTACACACAGTTTCGGGTGTGTCGGCCGCCACGGCACAACGGCTGGAAAACCTTGCGGTTGTGGGGGTTCACCAACCATGGTGAGTGGCGGACAAGGGTGTCCCTCCTAGTGGAGGGCGGGTCTCTCAATGAGCTGACCCTGGCCCTGACCAACAGATCATTCAAGTTGGGGTTCTTGCGGTAGGCCGGCACCACGTAGCGCCCCGGCAGCCTCCCGCTACTCTCCACAAAGGTCCGGAAGTGGTCTTTGACCTTCCTGGCGACCCGCACGGCCGAGGGAGAGTAGGTGGTGATGAGGGGGATCATGTCGGTCCCAGGGGGAGGCCCCTTCGGGTCCAAGAAGACCCTCAACTGCCGTCGGAGGAAGGACCTGGAATAGCCCCTCCCCTTCAGGGCAGAAAAGAGGGTCCTCGAGGCCGTCAGGAAGTCCTCCCTTCTGGTGCAGACACGATGAAACCTCAACAATTGGGATTTCACCAACCCCGCGAAGGTATGCTTGGGGTGGAAGCTGCTTTTGAAAAGGAGCGCGTGGGTGTCGGTCTCCTTGAAGAACACCCTGATGTCCAAGTGTTGCGTGTCGGCAAAGTCGGGACCCTTGAATGTCGTGGTGTCCAAAAAGTCGACCGATGTGTTGCTCGTGGTCGACTTGATGGTGATATTTTTATTGTGAGTGTTCAGCGTGTTTAAGAACACGCTGAACTCCTCACTGGAATGGGTCCAGACACCCCAGATGTCATCCAGGTACCGGAAGTAGTGGAGAGGACGTTTTGGGCAGGCGGCCAAGGCAGAGGTCTCCCACTCTGCCATGAAAATGTTGGCATACGCCGGTGCAAATTTCTTGCCCATAGCAGTGCCCTTAATTTGGAGGTAGAAACGACCGTCAAACTCAAAGTCGTTTCTCCTCAAATTAATGTCGAGGAGCTGTAAGAGCTCCTTTTCGGGCCTGCTAACGTCGCGGTACCTGTAGAAGACATTTTTGACAGCCTGCATCCCCTCATTGATATCAATGTTTGTATACAGGCTGTCAATGTCGATGGTAAACAAAATGGCATCTGGGGGAATGCAAACATTCTTGATTTTATCAATAAAATCATAGGTATCCCTGAGGTAGCTGTCGTGCAGAACGGAAAGCGGCGTCAGATAATGATCGATGAACGCCGCCGTTCTGTACGTCTCGCTGCCGCAGTCAGACACAATGGGTCGCCCCGGAGGGATCTCGTGGGGCTTGCTCCACTTGTCTGGCTCCTTGTGAATTTTAGGGAGCATGTAGAACCTGCGGGGGCGAGGATCCGGCTCCCCCATGAGATACCTATGTTGTTTGAAATTGATAAATTTTTTAAGTAGAAGATTATCCAGAATCTTTTCTACCATGGGAATAGTTTGCGGATAAATAGGTTCCGGCAGTGGTTTATAATACGTCATGTCACTCAACTGCCGAGAACCCTCCCATATGTATTGCGATCTGTCAAAAATGACAACAGCACTCCCCTTGTCGGCTGGTTTGATCACAATATGTTTGTTTGTTTTTAGACTATGAAGGGCCTCGACTTCTCCGCGTGTCAAATTGGGAGCGACCGCAGGTGCGCAACCCGAACCGAACATGGAGAGCCCGTCGGACCGGACCATAGCCTGGAATTCCGGAGGCATAAGTCCAGGTGAGGGCTCCCAGCCGGAACGGGCTGTGAACGGTGTGGGTCCGAGAGAATCTTGTTTCTCATAGTACACCTCAAGTTTAACACGTCTGTGGTAGCGCTGGAGATCAAATTGAAGTTGATGATGCCAGTCGCTACTGAGATTAGTGGAGGGAATGAAGTTGAGGCCCTTGTTAAGGAGGGAGATTTGTAAGGGGGTTGGCGTGAAATTATGGGCCAAATTTATCACGTTCTTATTACCCCCCCGAGCGATCGGGATTATGGGGATGCCAAGTTTAAAAAGTCAAGCCAGTGCTTGAGCATCAACTTGGCCGTGTCCCGCGTCCAGTGGACCAGGTCGGGTTGGGTCTCAAAGTCCCGGCTGTCGAGGGCCGGGATGTGAGCATAATTGTTCCTGATGAAACCATTCAGCAGCCCGAGATTATTTTTCTGCTCAACGGGCAAAGAAGCCGAATAATTAATCAGGGGGATTAGCACTCGGGCCCGTGGGAAGGTGGCCGCGCCCATCCTGAGTGCCCCTTGGAGCTGCTTAATAGCGGTCTCCTTAACTTTCTGCTCACGATGGTTGATCCCAAATGCTAGAACCAACACTTCAACCGGTGCAGCAATTATAGTCTTGCGTAGGATGGCCTCCGCGTGTCTAAAACTAGCGCCCGGGTAACTGTCGATCTGAAGGTCGTCGACGTAAAAGGGTGGTAGATGGGACAGATTGGAGTCGCCGATCACCAAGAATTTCTTGTTGGCCGACAACTTCCAATCCATCATCCTCCTACTCGAGACCATGTGTCTAGTGGGTCTACGGGGGGAGGCACTAGTCGTATCCTCTACCAACTCGACACATTCTGGAATAGACAGGTGTTGTGGAGTATCTGGGACGGAAGGCCTCTTGTGTGGCTTCCTTTTTAGTGCCCCAGGGAACAAATGTGCCCAATCGGGGGACTCCTGAGGAAGCATCTCCTGAGGGGGCGTCTCCTGAGGAGGCGTCCGCTGCAAGGGTGAGTCCTCATAGTCCACCATAGGAGCCCCGGAAAGTGTGGGCCCCCGTGGTGAAAATTCACCCTGTGGTGCCGTCTCATCTGCCGTCTCAGGCTGGAGAGGGGACCAGTCGGGGGTCGCGGAAGAGTAACGAGGGGACATCACCGAAGAAAGCCCCCGCTCCTGTTCTTCATCCCGAAAGTCGATCAGGAGAGGCGAGGAGGCCGTGGGTCCCCCTGGTGAGTCATCGTCGTCCTCTGTATGGGTGGGGGTGTCCTGGGTTTGATCAGCCCCGGAGCTTGTGGACCCACGTGGTGAGTCATCGTCGTCCTCGGTCTGAGTGGGGGTCTCCTGTGTGTCTTGTCTTGCAGGTGATCCCAGAGGAAGCCTCCTGCGAGATGCAGGAATAAGCTGGGTGGGCGGAGCCTCGCCGAGGGTGTCCTGGGCAGGCCCGCTGTCCGTGGCCCGGGGCTGTGTCACCCTCTGCTCCTTGGGTGGTTCCGGTCGACGAGGAAGGAAGATCGGGGCAACCCGTGCTGGAGGGATTGCTTCCCGATCCACCTCAGGAGACCAATCTGGGGCCACGGCGTCGGTGCTGGTAGCCACCGAGACCCGGGCGACGACCCGAGCCGGAGGGCTGCTAGCCCGTACCACCCCAGGAGCCCCGTCAGGGCCCGTAGGGTCAGTATGGGTGCCCACCGATACCCGGGTGGCGGTCTGGACCGGCAAGGACTGGGCCGGGCGTACCACCTCAGCGTTGACAGGGGGGTCGGCGAAGGCCGCGACGATCAGAGCCTCGGCCTTCCCGAGGGTGTCCCCCATCAGTCTGCGTCCCAGATGTTTCTTGGCCCATGTAGAGGCCAGCTGAAAAGCGGGTCTCCAGACCTCATCAATAAAACTGGTTATCTTGTCCAATTCTACTTGTAGAGTCTTTTTATAATGGTCTCTTAAAACATCGACAGTCATTATTGCCCAAGTCTTGGCATTGCACCTGATCATCGCCTCAACGTCAGGGTTAGAGACCGCTGGTTTGATCATAGTGGCAAGCGTCTCTTCCATTTTTATTATGGACTGGGGGTGAGTGTCTTTTGTCACATTATTCAGGTGGTGTGTTATTTTAATGATATTATAAAAACACTGAGCTTTTAAATTCCCCTCCATGGACGTTGTGGAGTTGTCAGGGGTTAGGGTTAGGGTTAGGGTTAGGGGTTAGGGTTAGGGTTAGGGTTAGGGTTAGGGTTAGGGTTAGGGTTAGGGTTAGGGTTAGGGTTAGGGTTAGGGTTAGGGTTAGGGTTAGGGTTAGGGTTAGGGTTAGGGTTAGGGTTAGGGTTAGGGTTAGGGTTAGGGTTAGGGTTAGGGTTAGGGTTAGGGTTAGGGTTAGGGTTAGGGTTAGGGTTAGGGTTAGGGTTAGGGTTAGGGTTAGGGTTAGGGTTAGGGTTAGGGTTAGGGTTAGGGTTAGGGTTAGGGTTAGGGTTAGGGTTAGGGTTAGGGTTAGGGTTAGGGTTAGGGTTAGGGTTAGGGTTAGGGTTAGGGTTAGGGTTAGGGTTAGGGTTAGGGTTAGGGTTAGGGTTAGGGTTAGGGTTAGGGTTAGGGTTAGGGTTAGGGTTAGGGTTAGGGTTAGGGTTAGGGTTAGGGTTAGGGTTAGGGTTAGGGTTAGGGTTAGGGTTAGGGTTAGGGTTAGGGTTAGGGTTAGGGTTAGGGTTAGGGTTAGGGTTAGGGTTAGGGTTAGGGTTAGGGTTAGGGTTAGGGTTAGGGTTAGGGTTAGGGTTAGGGTTAGGGTTAGGGTTAGGGTTAGGGTTAGGGTTAGGGTTAGGGTTAGGGTTAGGGTTAGGGTTAGGGTTAGGGTTAGGGTTAGGGTTAGGGTTAGGGTTAGGGTTAGGGTTAGGGTTAGGGTTAGGGTTAGGGTTAGGGTTAGGGTTAGGGTTAGGGTTAGGGTTAGGGTTAGGGTTAGGGTTAGGGTTAGGGTTAGGGTTAGGGTTAGGGTTAGGGTTAGGGTTAGGGTTAGGGTTAGGGTTAGGGTTAGGGTTAGGGTTAGGGTTAGGGTTAGGGTTAGGGTTAGGGTTAGGGTTAGGGTTAGGGTTAGGGTTAGGGTTAGGGTTAGGGTTAGGGTTAGGGTTAGGGTTAGGGTTAGGGTTAGGGTTAGGGTTAGGGTTAGGGTTAGGGTTAGGGTTAGGGTTAGGGTTAGGGTTAGGGTTAGGGTTAGGGTTAGGGTTAGGGTTAGGGTTAGGGTTAGGGTTAGGGTTAGGGTTAGGGTTAGGGTTAGGGTTAGGGTTAGGGTTAGGGTTAGGGTTAGGGTTAGGGTTAGGGTTAGGGTTAGGGTTAGGGTTAGGGTTAGGGTTAGGGTTAGGGTTAGGGTTAGGGTTAGGGTTAGGGTTAGGGTTAGGGTTAGGGTTAGGGTTAGGGTTAGGGTTAGGGTTAGGGTTAGGGTTAGGGTTAGGGTTAGGGTTAGGGTTAGGGTTAGGGTTAGGGTTAGGGTTAGGGTTAGGGTTAGGGTTAGGGTTAGGGTTAGGGTTAGGGTTAGGGTTAGGGTTAGGGTTAGGGTTAGGGTTAGGGTTAGGGTTAGGGTTAGGGTTAGGGTTAGGGTTAGGGTTAGGGTTAGGGTTAGGGTTAGGGTTAGGGTTAGGGTTAGGGTTAGGGTTAGGGTTAGGGTTAGGGTTAGGGTTAGGGTTAGGGTTAGGGTTAGGGTTAGGGTTAGGGTTAGGGTTAGGGTTAGGGTTAGGGTTAGGGTTAGGGTTAGGGTTAGGGTTAGGGTTAGGGTTAGGGTTAGGGTTAGGGTTAGGGTTAGGGTTAGGGTTAGGGTTAGGGTTAGGGTTAGGGTTAGGGTTAGGGTTAGGGTTAGGGTTAGGGTTAGGGTTAGGGTTAGGGTTAGGGTTAGGGTTAGGGTTAGGGTTAGGGTTAGGGTTAGGGTTAGGGTTAGGGTTAGGGTTAGGGTTAGGGTTAGGGTTAGGGTTAGGGTTAGGGTTAGGGTTAGGGTTAGGGTTAGGGTTAGGGTTAGGGTTAGGGTTAGGGTTAGGGTTAGGGTTAGGGTTAGGGTTAGGGTTAGGGTTAGGGTTAGGGTTAGGGTTAGGGTTAGGGTTAGGGTTAGGGTTAGGGTTAGGGTTAGGGTTAGGGTTAGGGTTAGGGTTAGGGTTAGGGTTAGGGTTAGGGTTAGGGTTAGGGTTAGGGTTAGGGTTAGGGTTAGGGTTAGGGTTAGGGTTAGGGTTAGGGTTAGGGTTAGGGTTAGGGTTAGGGTTAGGGTTAGGGTTAGGGTTAGGGTTAGGGTTAGGGTTAGGGTTAGGGTTAGGGTTAGGGTTAGGGTTAGGGTTAGGGTTAGGGTTAGGGTTAGGGTTAGGGTTAGGGTTAGGGTTAGGGTTAGGGTTAGGGTTAGGGTTAGGGTTAGGGTTAGGGTTAGGGTTAGGGTTAGGGTTAGGGTTAGGGTTAGGGTTAGGGTTAGGGTTAGGGTTAGGGTTAGGGTTAGGGTTAGGGTTAGGGTTAGGGTTAGGGTTAGGGTTAGGGTTAGGGTTAGGGTTAGGGTTAGGGTTAGGGTTAGGGTTAGGGTTAGGGTTAGGGTTAGGGTTAGGGTTAGGGTTAGGGTTAGGGTTAGGGTTAGGGTTAGGGTTAGGGTTAGGGTTAGGGTTAGGGTTAGGGTTAGGGTTAGGGTTAGGGTTAGGGTTAGGGTTAGGGTTAGGGTTAGGGTTAGGGTTAGGGTTAGGGTTAGGGTTAGGGTTAGGGTTAGGGTTAGGGTTAGGGTTAGGGTTAGGGTTAGGGTTAGGGTTAGGGTTAGGGTTAGGGTTAGGGTTAGGGTTAGGGTTAGGGTTAGGGTTAGGGTTAGGGTTAGGGTTAGGGTTAGGGTTAGGGTTAGGGTTAGGGTTAGGGTTAGGGTTAGGGTTAGGGTTAGGGTTAGGGTTAGGGTTAGGGTTAGGGTTAGGGTTAGGGTTAGGGTTAGGGTTAGGGTTAGGGTTAGGGTTAGGGTTAGGGTTAGGGTTAGGGTTAGGGTTAGGGTTAGGGTTAGGGTTAGGGTTAGGGTTAGGGTTAGGGTTAGGGTTAGGGTTAGGGTTAGGGTTAGGGTTAGGGTTAGGGTTAGGGTTAGGGTTAGGGTTAGGGTTAGGGTTAGGGTTAGGGTTAGGGTTAGGGTTAGGGTTAGGGTTAGGGTTAGGGTTAGGGTTAGGGTTAGGGTTAGGGTTAGGGTTAGGGTTAGGGTTAGGGTTAGGGTTAGGGTTAGGGTTAGGGTTAGGGTTAGGGTTAGGGTTAGGGTTAGGGTTAGGGTTAGGGTTAGGGTTAGGGTTAGGGTTAGGGTTAGGGTTAGGGTTAGGGTTAGGGTTAGGGTTAGGGTTAGGGTTAGGGTTAGGGTTAGGGTTAGGGTTAGGGTTAGGGTTAGGGTTAGGGTTAGGGTTAGGGTTAGGGTTAGGGTTAGGGTTAGGGTTAGGGTTAGGGTTAGGGTTAGGGTTAGGGTTAGGGTTAGGGTTAGGGTTAGGGTTAGGGTTAGGGTTAGGGTTAGGGTTAGGGTTAGGGTTAGGGTTAGGGTTAGGGTTAGGGTTAGGGTTAGGGTTAGGGTTAGGGTTAGGGTTAGGGTTAGGGTTAGGGTTAGGGTTAGGGTTAGGGTTAGGGTTAGGGTTAGGGTTAGGGTTAGGGTTAGGGTTAGGGTTAGGGTTAGGGTTAGGGTTAGGGTTAGGGTTAGGGTTAGGGTTAGGGTTAGGGTTAGGGTTAGGGTTAGGGTTAGGGTTAGGGTTAGGGTTAGGGTTAGGGTTAGGGTTAGGGTTAGGGTTAGGGTTAGGGTTAGGGTTAGGGTTAGGGTTAGGGTTAGGGTTAGGGTTAGGGTTAGGGTTAGGGTTAGGGTTAGGGTTAGGGTTAGGGTTAGGGTTAGGGTTAGGGTTAGGGTTAGGGTTAGGGTTAGGGTTAGGGTTAGGGTTAGGGTTAGGGTTAGGGTTAGGGTTAGGGTTAGGGTTAGGGTTAGGGTTAGGGTTAGGGTTAGGGTTAGGGTTAGGGTTAGGGTTAGGGTTAGGGTTAGGGTTAGGGTTAGGGTTAGGGTTAGGGTTAGGGTTAGGGTTAGGGTTAGGGTTAGGGTTAGGGTTAGGGTTAGGGTTAGGGTTAGGGTTAGGGTTAGGGTTAGGGTTAGGGTTAGGGTTAGGGTTAGGGTTAGGGTTAGGGTTAGGGTTAGGGTTAGGGTTAGGGTTAGGGTTAGGGTTAGGGTTAGGGTTAGGGTTAGGGTTAGGGTTAGGGTTAGGGTTAGGGTTAGGGTTAGGGTTAGGGTTAGGGTTAGGGTTAGGGTTAGGGTTAGGGTTAGGGTTAGGGTTAGGGTTAGGGTTAGGGTTAGGGTTAGGGTTAGGGTTAGGGTTAGGGTTAGGGTTAGGGTTAGGGTTAGGGTTAGGGTTAGGGTTAGGGTTAGGGTTAGGGTTAGGGTTAGGGTTAGGGTTAGGGTTAGGGTTAGGGTTAGGGTTAGGGTTAGGGTTAGGGTTAGGGTTAGGGTTAGGGTTAGGGTTAGGGTTAGGGTTAGGGTTAGGGTTAGGGTTAGGGTTAGGGTTAGGGTTAGGGTTAGGGTTAGGGTTAGGGTTAGGGTTAGGGTTAGGGTTAGGGTTAGGGTTAGGGTTAGGGTTAGGGTTAGGGTTAGGGTTAGGGTTAGGGTTAGGGTTAGGGTTAGGGTTAGGGTTAGGGTTAGGGTTAGGGTTAGGGTTAGGGTTAGGGTTAGGGTTAGGGTTAGGGTTAGGGTTAGGGTTAGGGTTAGGGTTAGGGTTAGGGTTAGGGTTAGGGTTAGGGTTAGGGTTAGGGTTAGGGTTAGGGTTAGGGTTAGGGTTAGGGTTAGGGTTAGGGTTAGGGTTAGGGTTAGGGTTAGGGTTAGGGTTAGGGTTAGGGTTAGGGTTAGGGTTAGGGTTAGGGTTAGGGTTAGGGTTAGGGTTAGGGTTAGGGTTAGGGTTAGGGTTAGGGTTAGGGTTAGGGTTAGGGTTAGGGTTAGGGTTAGGGTTAGGGTTAGGGTTAGGGTTAGGGTTAGGGTTAGGGTTAGGGTTAGGGTTAGGGTTAGGGTTAGGGTTAGGGTTAGGGTTAGGGTTAGGGTTAGGGTTAGGGTTAGGGTTAGGGTTAGGGTTAGGGTTAGGGTTAGGGTTAGGGTTAGGGTTAGGGTTAGGGTTAGGGTTAGGGTTAGGGTTAGGGTTAGGGTTAGGGTTAGGGTTAGGGTTAGGGTTAGGGTTAGGGTTAGGGTTAGGGTTAGGGTTAGGGTTAGGGTTAGGGTTAGGGTTAGGGTTAGGGTTAGGGTTAGGGTTAGGGTTAGGGTTAGGGTTAGGGTTAGGGTTAGGGTTAGGGTTAGGGTTAGGGTTAGGGTTAGGGTTAGGGTTAGGGTTAGGGTTAGGGTTAGGGTTAGGGTTAGGGTTAGGGTTAGGGTTAGGGTTAGGGTTAGGGTTAGGGTTAGGGTTAGGGTTAGGGTTAGGGTTAGGGTTAGGGTTAGGGTTAGGGTTAGGGTTAGGGTTAGGGTTAGGGTTAGGGTTAGGGTTAGGGTTAGGGTTAGGGTTAGGGTTAGGGTTAGGGTTAGGGTTAGGGTTAGGGTTAGGGTTAGGGTTAGGGTTAGGGTTAGGGTTAGGGTTAGGGTTAGGGTTAGGGTTAGGGTTAGGGTTAGGGTTAGGGTTAGGGTTAGGGTTAGGGTTAGGGTTAGGGTTAGGGTTAGGGTTAGGGTTAGGGTTAGGGTTAGGGTTAGGGTTAGGGTTAGGGTTAGGGTTAGGGTTAGGGTTAGGGTTAGGGTTAGGGTTAGGGTTAGGGTTAGGGTTAGGGTTAGGGTTAGGGTTAGGGTTAGGGTTAGGGTTAGGGTTAGGGTTAGGGTTAGGGTTAGGGTTAGGGTTAGGGTTAGGGTTAGGGTTAGGGTTAGGGTTAGGGTTAGGGTTAGGGTTAGGGTTAGGGTTAGGGTTAGGGTTAGGGTTAGGGTTAGGGTTAGGGTTAGGGTTAGGGTTAGGGTTAGGGTTAGGGTTAGGGTTAGGGTTAGGGTTAGGGTTAGGGTTAGGGTTAGGGTTAGGGTTAGGGTTAGGGTTAGGGTTAGGGTTAGGGTTAGGGTTAGGGTTAGGGTTAGGGTTAGGGTTAGGGTTAGGGTTAGGGTTAGGGTTAGGGTTAGGGTTAGGGTTAGGGTTAGGGTTAGGGTTAGGGTTAGGGTTAGGGTTAGGGTTAGGGTTAGGGTTAGGGTTA